>NW_006773751.1:389868-402301 GCF_000442215.2 Lipotes vexillifer
GTGTTCTTTTGAGGGAGGTAAAGAAAGGACTCTGGGAAGGAAAATGAGAGGCAGGAGTCAGAGAGACAGGAAGGAAACCAGTAGGCAGTGTGGGGGAAGAAGACAGTTTCAAGGAAGGTGATCCAAACAGGTTCAAGAGCTGCCTGGAGGCCAGGTGAGGTAGGGAGAGAAATGTGTCCATTGTACTGGGCAATGGAAAATAATTTTCTCTCTTGTTGAGAGCAATTTCAGAAAGATAGTGGGGGGTGGGGGGGAGCTGGAGTATAACAAACAGAGGAGGTAGAAAGTGGAGATAGGTGAGGTAAAACCACCTATTCAAAAAGTTGGTGAAGAGAAGTTCTAGATGGTGAAAGAAGGGCATAGGGTTGAGGGAGACTTTTTTTTTTTTTGCGGTACGTGGGCCTCTCAACTGTTGCGGCCTCTCCCGTTGCGGAGGCTCCGGACGCACAGGCCCAGGGGCCATGGCTCACGGGCCCAGCCGCTCCGCGGCATGTGGGATCTTCCCGGACCGGGGCACGAACCTGTGTCCCCTGCATCGGCAGGCGGACTCGCAACCACTGCGCCACCAGGGAAGCCCGAGGGAGACTTTTTTAAGATGAAGAGCCTTGGACATGAATATGTGTTAATGGGAAAGAGCCAATAAAGAAAAGACGAGAGAAGAGGAGCCCTGATGATACTGATGGAGAGTGACTGAGATCTCTTCCCCTGAGACCAGAAGGAAGGGTGGATGCTTGTGCAGATATGTTTCTAGGTAGGTTTGGGAGAGAACGGATGTCCAACTTCAGGACCTTTATTTTGCTGTGACGTGGAAGCTACAGCTGTTTGTGAAGAGCGGGGTGCCAGGTGGTCTAGGCAGAATTGGGGAAAGTGGCAAAGGGATGTAAAAACTTATCCTTGGGAATAGGTTAGGGAGGTGACACGGTGTGATGGTTGGGTCATAGCTCAGGTAAGTTAGGGGCCTTCCTTTGAGGACCACTGGCCTGCCCGGGTGTGAATGTGTTTATCCAAAAGCAGTATGGAGTCCAAGGTGGAGGGAACTGAATAGATCTGCGGTTGGGGTTCTGCCCCATGAGTTTAGAGAGAAGGGAGAGAAAATTAGCAGCATTATCAAAGGAGGCTGTCAATACTGCTCTTGGCGTGCCACGGCCATTTGGTCCAACTCTCCCTCTTGGAGTGTCTGAGTGAGGACTGCTTATATCAGAATCACTGTAGAGCTTATAACACCTGCCATGAAGCTCTGAGGGGCGGAGTCTATGGATTTGCATTTCCACAAGTTTCCTGCGTGATTTTAATGTATACAAAAGTTTTAAAATCGCTCCTTTCTGAGGCCCCAAATCCCTCGACAGTATCCTGCTACATCTCTAGCTCCATCAAAACACATCCAAATGGAGCAAGAGGTCAGACACAGGTCATGCTGCAGAAGGGAAGACTCCTCTTCTGTGTCCCACCCCCAGCGTAGACGTGTCAGATCCTCAACTTCCCCTAGCAATGCAGAGCTGCCAGGAGCGCATCTGTACTGATGCCGATCAATAGCAAGAAGGCAGGCCCCAGCCTCTGGCGTCCCCGTGCAGGCCCCTCTGGACCTCTGCCTTGCCGAGGCCTCCCCAGCAAGCCTGCAGAAAAGTCAGCCGTCCCCGGCACATTCGTTCCCTGGAGAGCCCAGAGGGCTCCAGCTGCCCACCCCTCTTCCGGAGGAGCCCCTCCCCGGCTGCCTGGCCTTTTGCTGGCCCTGCCACAACTTCGTCTGGAGCTCCTGGCTTCCACTCCTCAGCCTTCACAGACGAGAGAGCGGGAATTTACGAGCCAGAATTAATTAGGCAAGTGTAAAGGGGGCATGAGTCACAGCAGACCTGAGTATTTCAGTCCATTACAAATCGGAGCCCTCCCAGCAAGGAGGAGCCTGCGGCCCCATCAACCGCCCCCGCCCCCCGCCCGGTGCTGATTTAGGAGCAGCGCTAGGGGGCGTCTTTCGTTGACCGGGCAGGCTCCAGCCAGGCCTCTGCAAGACAGTCCGTGTGGGTAGCAGGGTATGGGACCCTAACCTTTTGAGGGAATCCTTGTCAGTTTGTTCAGATAATTGGACGCTGAATAGACAACCCAAGCCAAACTAAAGGCTTGCGTAGGCTGTAAATTGAGAGCATCCTCGTTGACTAGAAGGGGCACGTCGGAAGAGAAAATTCTCAGAGGTTTTAAGGGAACCAGCAACCTGCCTGTGCTGAGTGTCTTCTTTGATCTTTTTCCAGGCTCAATGGGCCAGATGCTCACTCTGTTATTCTCCAAGCTGGGGGAGCATCAGGGAAACGGTTGCGATTTCTTGTGGGATGCTTTGGCTTATAAGACGCTTTGGCTGAGTCCTTTTTTCCCAGAAATCTGCCCTCTTCTCCTTCCCGTGCCACCAGGCTCATCCCCCAGACCAGGCAATGATTGTCAAATAAATGTAAAAACTGGGAGGAGTCTTCAAGCTCCATTTTCTATCACTTAATGAGTTTCATTCATTCAGCAAAATTATTTAAAATGGTATCATGCTCCATACTGTTGTTAAATGAATTTGCCATGAATCCTGCTCTGGGTACTTTTAATCTATGAAGGGACATGCACATCCTGAAATATAATAAAAAGTGGAGAGTGATGAAAGTACCATGAGATATGTGAGGGTGATGAGTCGGGGGAGGCTATGAAAATCTGAAGAAGTCAGATTAATCAAATGGGAGGTCATGGCAGACTTCCAGGAGGAGGTGGTATTTGAAGCATTTGGGCTTGCGAGCATGGTTATCCAGGCAGAGAGGCTAGACCACTTCTCTGAGTTCAGAGAGTTAGTGTGTGGCAGAGTAGAATCAATGGTAGAACTCAGTTCTGAATCCCACTCCAGTGATGTTTAGCCATTAGATGGTGGGTTTCCCTCCATCAGATGATTCAGGCTAACAAAATTTATGAGGTATTTATGACATGCAGTACCTCTGAGTCTGATGAGGGATCTTTCCTCGAAGAGCTAACAATAGTAACAATAAGCCCAGGCCAGCCAAAACTCCTCAGCCTTTAATAGTAATGGCACCATCTTTTTCCCATTGGAGTCATTATAGATTCCTCCTCTCTTCCTCACTCCCTGTATCGAATTGATCACCAATTCTTGTTGGTTCTGCCTCATTAAAAATTTGGTCAATACGTATTTATTGGACATCTCTGTTAAGTTCTGGGAAACAAAGATGAATAAGGCACAGTCTCAAGAAACCCATGATTAATGATGGAAGCAGACTTGTAAACCAAATATATGGTGTAATGTGATACGTGAACAATATGTTATGCCAGGAGTGCTGTAGGGGCAAAAAAGAGGACAGGAACTCAGCCTGGTGGGGCGGGGGTGGGGGTGCGTCAGTGTGGGCACCAACAAAGTTTTCTAGTTCATGCCTCCTCTCCATCCCCAATGCCATATGTTGCGTCAGGCTCTAACCATTAACAACCAGACTATTGCAAAGCCTCTTAATGGTCTCCTTGTCTCCAATCTAGGCCTCTATCCATATATTTTCCATTCTGCTGCTGGCTCTTTTAAAAATGCAAATTATTTACATACACACTTCACCCCACTTAAAGCTCATCAGTGGTTTCCTGTGGATTACAATAAAAATTGAACTCCAGGTTTACCATACAAGGCTAGTAACCATATGACCCCTGCTTAACTTTTCAACCCTTTAATAGGTACTCCCCCTTCCCCCTACAGCCCTACTTATTACCTTTGCACATGCTATTCTCTTGATCTAGAATCCTTTCCCCATGTGTCTTCCCAAAATAACACCACTTTTCTTTCCAGACTCCATAAAAGCTCACTTCCTGGGCCCTGCCCTCTCGTCCTTGGGCACAATTATTCATCCCATCCTCGGTCTTTTCTTGGTATTTGGAACATCCCCTGTTACCCTCATCTCTGTTCAGGACTGAAACAGTCTGTTAAACACCTACCTGTGTTCATCACCAGACAGAAAACAGGGGCTATGTCTTTCACATCTTCGTATCTGTGCTGCCCAGAACAGTGTCTGACACATAATAGGCACTTGATAAATGTTGGACACACGAATATAAGTGAATAACTTGAAAACAGGTGCATTTTCAGAGACAGTAGCTTCAAAGAAACCACCTACAAACTGAGAAGGAAATTCTGTTGAAAGCAACTAGGCAAAGAAAAGTATGTAAAGATGATTTGCTGTTGACATTACCTGTTAAATTTTAGTCAGAGATGTTTCCTTCATTTACAGTTAACAGTCAGCACCTAACTTGGGATACTCATTCTAGCTAAAGCAAGTAGTTGAGAATCCTAATGCCTCAGACAATCCCCAGAGACATGGTGTGCCATGTCCTTTCTCTTCAATTCTGGCACTTTCACCACTTTGTGATTTGGGTAATTTAACATCCTGGAGCCTTGATTTCCCTATCTATGTAATGAGAATAATATCACCTTGTAATGAGTTCAGTAATGGCCCCTAAAATACATGTCCACTTGGAACCTCAGAATGTGACTTTATTTGGATAAGGGTCTTTGCAAGCCTAGTAATTAAGGTAAAGATCACAAGATCATTAGGTGGGCCCTGAATCCAATGGTAGTTGTCCCATAAGAAACAGAAAAGGAGACACAGACACAGAGGAGAAACCCAGAGAGGCCACGTGAAGGCAGAGGTAGAGATTGCAGTGATAGGTGTATCAGCCGAGGAACGGCAGGGGGGTGCCAGCAGCCACCAGGAGCTAGGACAAAAGCATGGGGTGGATACTCCCTCAGTATCCAGAAGGAACCAACCCTGCCAACACCTTGATTTTGGACTGCTGGCCTCCAGAACTGTGAGAGGCTAAATTTCTGTTGTTTTAAGACACCCAGTTTGTGGTCATTCATTATGGCAAGCTCTAGGAAACTAATACACAGCCTGGCCTGGCCCACTGGGGTTTTGAGACGGTCAAATGGGACAGTGTCTATGGAGGTGCTTTGTGATGTTCTGTAAAAGCACCAGGCTACAGAGCTGGGGAACAGAGGGGTGGAGCTCCTAGCCCAGCACTGTCAGGCAGTTCATTCCCCTGATCTGAGGGGAGGCTGACTTCAGTTTCAGGTGGCCCTTCCACTGCAGGCTCCACTATGCTACCTTGAGAAGTAACTCACCCTCTTCAAAGTGCTTTAAGAGCCCCAGGCCACAATTACCATGAAGACAGAAGCCTACAGACTCTAATCCATCAGGTTACTTCTTTTTTTTTTTTTAAAGAAGGGGATTATTTTTTTTAATTTTTATTTATATTATTTTTGGCAGCGTTGGGTCTGTTGCTGCACACGGACTTTCTCTAGTTGCGGTGAGCGGGGTCTACTCTTCGTTGCGGTACACGGGCTTCTCATTGCGGTGGCTTCTCTTGTTGCAGGGCACGGGCTCTAGGCACGCGGGCTTCAGTAGTTGTGGCTCACGGGCTCTAGAGCGCAGGTTCAGTAGTTGTGGCGCACGGGTTTAGTTGCTCCGTGGCATGTGGGATCTTCCCGGACCAGGGCTCAGACCTGTGTCCCCTGCATTGGCAGGCGGATTCTTAACCACTGCGCCACCAGGGAAGCCCCATCAGTTTACTTCTTGAGGGTGTTTTGTTTTTGTTTTTTAATTGAAGTGCAGTTGACGTACAATATTATATAAATTATGGGTATACAGTATAGTGATTCACAAATTTTAAAGGTTCTATTCCATTTATAGTTATTGTAAAATATTGGCTATATTCTCCATGTTGTAAAATATATCCTTGCAGCTTATTTTATACATACGTTGGTACCTCTTAATCCCCTACCCCTATATTGCCCTTCCCTGCTTCCTTCTCCCCACTGGTAACCACTACTTTGTTCTCTATACTCTGCTTCTTTTTTGTTATATTCACTAGGTTGTTGTATTTTTTTAGATTCCACATATAAGTGATATCATACAGTATTTGTCTTTGTCTGACTCAATACACTTAGCCTAATACCCTCCAAGTACATCCATGTTGCTGCAAATGGCAAAATTTCATTCTTCTGTACTGAGGGTGTTTCGTACATAGTCAATTTCTGGCCCTTGGACATAGGTTAAATTTATTCACTATTTATCCTTTATTCTCTGAGCTGCTCAGCTGTGCCCATCTGAACACTTTGGTCTGAGATGGTTAGGGACCTGGCTGCCTCCATCGCCTGGGGGCTGAGTATTTACTGTGATACATAGCATCCCAGGCTCAGGGAGCAGACAGGCCCTCTATAAATCAGCGTGGATATTATGTTACCTCCCAGCACTGTGCTGAAGCCTGCCCCAGCACTTCTGGGCCTGGCCTTGAAGGTCAAACTAGGGAAAACCATTTGCAAAGCTACCACCTCCAGTGTAGTCTTGTCGAGATGATTGCTACCACCCTTCCCCAGTAGGGCTTGAAGAGCCACCTGCCCGTTCACCCTCTGAAGCGGAGAAAGGGCCTATATCAGAAACAAACCTGCAGATCCACATTCAGCTGAGTAAGGAAGACATACCCATTGCAAAGATCTGAGTCCTACCTCTAAGGGGAGGGCATCAGTTCACTCTCAGCAGACTTGGCCATGACAGTAGAGCTTAGAGCGATGTTTCTCAAACTTTAGTGTGCATATGAATTCCTTTGGGATTGTGTTGAGTATGCAGATTTTTGGCCCCCATCCCCAGACTTTGGGGCATCTATAGGTTTGACAAGTGCCTCTGGTGATTCTGATGTAGGAGATTCCCAGGGCTATACTTAAGAAACCCTGCCAATAGAGCACATGGCTTAGAGACCTGACCTACAGCTGATATAGACTGAGGTTTGGATGGCAGCTCAGACGCCTAATTTCTTAGAGCTTAGTCAAGTTGTTTAATTACCATAAGCCTCTGTTTCCTTATTTTAACATGAGGATAATAGTGCCCAATTTATATAGTTGTTTTGAAGGATTAAATGATGTAATAAATATGACACGCTTAGTATAGTGTCTGGCATATAGTAAGTGCTCCAAAATGTTAGAAATATTATTGTTGCTATTGGGGCAGGTGGTGGGCAGGGCAGGAGCCTAGAACTGGTATCCTAATGAGTAGGGGGAGGTCTGATGAAGTCTAAGCAGGTCAGCTGGGACATCTGTTTCTCAGTAATAAGGCCGGAGCTTCCCTGTGGATTCAGGGGCAGGTCTTCATTCCCCAAGAGGGGCTTGCATGGGGGAGGCAGGGCCTGTTGCTCCTAGGAGGGTCTGAGGGCATCGGGAGCTTCCTGAAACAGAAATCTGGCTTGGGGGCTGAAGCACTGTGCTATATATTTGTTTTGTATTTTTCGTATATTGTGATGCTTTGACATCTCACAAACATTTCTGACTGGGGAGAGACTGCCCCTCCCAGGGCTCGTCAGTTCTTAGAGACAGCAAAGGGCTCAGCCAGGAGCAGGCCTTTGATTGCACACTAACCACTCCAGAGCCATGCCTCCTTTATCTGGTCTGTCGACCCCAGGGGGCAACATTCCTCTGCCTTAATCATCCCAGGGCCATGCACCAGACAACTAAAGACCACCGCAATAGCCTAAAGCCTGGCAAAATTATTCAAACTACCAATCCTAAACTGTTTACCCTCCCTTGCCTTTTCCTACAGAAACCCCAATAAAGGCCATGGCCTAAGCTCTCCCCTTACCCTATCTACTGTCACCTGTCCAAAACCTGGCTCTTCCCCTGTACCCCTGCAAGGCATGTGGTAACCCACTCTCTAGGACTTGTGAGGGTCATACACTCTGTTTTCCTGAGAGTCATTTTTGGGATATTCTTGGAGGGTAGGGTGGTTGAGATTCGCTAGAGGATTGATTATAGGGCCTGAGAGTAAGTGGGACTGACTGCAAGGATTTTGGCTTAAGCCCATGTGTGAATGTTGGCCTGTTTATTGAGACAAGGAATGCTTGTGTAGAGAAGATAGGCCTCCAGGGAAAGGACTCAAGAGTTTGGTTTTGCCCATGTTAAATTTAAGTTAGACGTCCAAGTACAAAAGGCATTGGATATATGGGTCTCTATGTGTGGGAGAGGCTGGGGACTGACCTAAAAACTGGAGAGTCCTTGGTAGACAGATAGGACTTAGAGATCTGGAAGAACAGAGGCTCCAGCTAAAGAGAGTTTTATATTATACCTGGCCTCCCCCCCACCTTTTTTTTTTTTTTTTTTTCGGTACACGGGCCTCTCACTGTTGTGGCCTCTCCCATTGCGGAGCACAGGCTCTGGACGCGCAGGCTCAGCGGCCATGGCTCACGGGCCTAGCCGCTCTGCGGCATGTGTGATCTCCCCGGACCGGGGCACAAACCCGTGTCCCCTGCATCGGCAGGCGGACTCCCAACCACTGCGCCACCAAGGAAGCCATGGCCTCCCCTTTTTTATATCACCTGCCTGGCCCCTGTAGGCATTTAGGTGGTTAACATTACCAGCTCTGGAGTCAGACTCACTCAAGTTAGAGACCCAGCTCCACCATTTATCAGTGAGAAAACTTTGCCAAGTTATTAACCTCTCTTCAATTAACTCTTTTTTTCTTTCTTTCTTTCTTTTTCTTTCCTTTCTTTTCTTTTCTTTCTTTCCTACTTTCTTCCCTTTCTCCCCTTTCTTTTCTTTCTTCCCTTTCTTTTCTTTCTTCTTTCCTCCCTCCCTCTCTCTCTCTTTCTTTCGTTCTGTCCTCCCTCTCATCTTCCCTCCTGTTCTCCCTCCCTTTTGTAAAGTAGGGATAATAGCACCTACTTCCATAAATTTTTATGAAAATTAAAGGTGAAAATGCATGTAAATGGCTCAACACCTAGCACATAGTAAGCTCTCATTAAAGTTTAGCTATCATTAACAGCGCTGTGAAAAATGCTCTATAAATCATGATATGTTTAGGAATTACTATCGCTACTACCATTATTATTTTACAGATTCTCAACTATATATATTTTTGGTTCCATGATCATTGAGATCATTACTCATACATATGACATCTTATGTAAGAGAATCTGAAGATGGCCTCTCAGTGACCTTGAGAAAACCCATTTAAGTTGTGCCTGGTTACTTCTGTTCCCTCAGTAAAATGATTATTTCAGATGCTTAAACAAGGCGAGAGAAAACTGCAGTATTCAGAAGGGGTTTGCCATAATCAGTCTCTAAACATCCAGCCAAAATAATGCTTCACACTCTTTAAGTGATGGGATCCCTGAAACAGAAGATTCTGGAAGAAAGGTTTGCTAAGACGGCTCAGCATCCAGGTATAGAATTCCCTGGGGACCATCCGCCCCTCCCCAAGATTTTATGATAAACATGAGGATTCTTGAGGGACCTTCTCTTCCTGGTACTTAAAGAAGCACAAACTACTGCAGGACTGAACTGATTTGGGTAAATTGTTCTCTACGGCTTCTCTCAATAATTGGAGTACAAAGAGCCTTGCCAGGGATCTGGAAGAACAGGTATCCTGGCCCAAAGTCAGATGCTTCAGTCCCTTCTTGGCCTTGAATTCAAACTCCATCAGTTTGAATGGAAGGTAGGTCCTTCTTGGCTGAAGGGTAGGTCTTCAGTTTCTCACCAGAATGGCACAAGAAGTGAAAACGTGCCTCTTAGAATCTACCAGAGCCTCCAATAATCTTTTGTTTTCACAGGGTAAAGGGAGTAATAGGACACTCTTTCAGTCCAGTCTGGTTAGTCCGTCAAGGCAGCGTAAGGGGGAAGGTAGACACGTTTTAGAGTTTCTGGAAGCAGGAAGCAGCAGACACTGAGTGCCTGAGACTGGCAAGAACTCCATGTCACAAAATCAAGATGGTTCCAAATTAATCCAAAGTTTTAATTTTGCAACATCCATTGAGTATTAACCAGCTATTCTAATGACGCATTGTCAAGTTGTTAAATAATTCAGTTAGATATAGGACAGTGGTTTTCAATGCTGGCTGAACATAAGAATCACATAGAGAATTTCTGAAAAATATTGTTACCCAGGCCACACCTTCAAAGATTCTGATTTAATTAATATGCTGCAGGTCCCAAATATTGGTAGGTTTTCAAACCTCCCCTGGTGATTCTAATTTGCAGCTGGGACTGACAACTACTGTGAAGGATATGTGGCCTTAACCTCATAGTTGTAACTATTAAAATAATTGGCGTGGACTGGCTGCTGTTGGGTTTGATTGATTTCTCAGCAGTTGACCCACAACTGGTTGAACAAGGCTATTCTTAGATGACCTAGGGATCCACAACCTCATTTTCAGCAGTTTAGAGACTTAAACATTTTTCTTCAAAAGAGGAAATTATCTTTGATCCAGAGAAACCAGCCTCACATACAAAGATGTGTGAATTCCAAATCTACTGATGAATTTGGATATTTTAATTTTTATATGCAAACCAAAGAAAATGGAGTGTTACCAGGATGAGTCAGAACACCTCTCAATCTGGTAAAAGCCACCTAAGGCAGGACCCTGGAGAGAGGCGACAGAGGAGAATCCAGCAGCTCCCTTCTGTAAATACCATGTTCTCTAGTTTCTGTGTTTCATGCTTTGACATCTTGGGGCCTTGCTGACCCTGGAGGGACTGCCCCTCCCAGGGTTAACCAATTCCAAGAGATAGTAAAAGACTGGCCTGTAAGCATGGCTTTCATATGCAAATAAACCAATCCAGAGCCCTCACCTCCAACCACCGCCTCTATGGGCTCTAATCACCCCAGGGCCAGGTACCAGACAACTAGAGACAGTTTATGCCCCAGAACCTGCTGAAATTATTGAAATTAGCCAGTGCTAAGCCTGTTCTCCCTGCCTCACCTGTTTACCCCCATGTGTTCCCTGTTCTCTCTGCCTCCTAACTGACCCTGTTGCTTCTCCAAGTGGCCCCCCCATGGGGACTCTTCTCTTGTGGTCTGTGAGTATGACAAACTTTCAGTGGAAATCATTTTCTGGTCTGTTGGCCTTGACACCTGAATAATGATAAAACTTACCATTTTACAGTAACTTTCTGGGTATGGGGAAAGAAGAAAAGCAGGAGTCAAGCTAAGGGCAACTAGGAAGGAATTAACATCCTTGTCTCTATTGGAGGTGGGGGGACGTTGAGAAATCCTTTGCGTGTACATGAATTTTAAACCCTGAGAAGAATTCCAACAGTCAGAATTTGATCCGTGACTGTTTACCTAACAGACGCTGCCCTCTCTTGCAGAAGCTTTTGTTGCTCCCTCTAGATGGAAGTCAGTAAGTCAATGAGTCAAGAAGCCTTTGCTTATAGAAAAAGTAGTATGCCCAGGACAGGATGTCCAATGAGTACAAAACACCAGTCATAACAAAGCCCTCCTCAGGGGAATTCGTGGCACCTGGAGCAGATTGCTCTTTGCTGATTTCAGTGGCTATTAAGGGAAACCCTGAAGGTGTGAAAAAAGAGGAAACTGTCCCAAAGGACCATCCACCTGGCAGGATGTATAGGAGAGTGGGGTTACACTACCAGAAGTCTTCTCAGATTCTCTTGAGGGTCAAGGTTAGCTAAGTGTGGCTTAAGTGCTGATCAGATATAATACCTTGGCATCTGAGTCATATGGAAATGCTACCCTGCCCTTTGCTTACTGTTTCTCTGGGTTGTTACCTCTAGCTACTTGGTACCTGCAATTGTGGTGGTTTCACACACACAAGATTTGAAAAAATGAGAGTCTTTGCCCAAATTTGGTGCATAGCTCTGATTCAAATGATGTGCTGCGAGGTTTCTCATCTCGATTTCTAGAGCTTCTCGTAACTTAACAAATCTGGTTCTGGGTCTCAAAAGGTAGGCCACCATAGTCTCAGTAAGTACCTGAGTCCGTACAAGATCAGTTTGACTTCTCTGTGCCTCAATTTCCTCATGTATCAAATGGGGAATATATTTAACTACCTAAACGTATAGAATGAGTTTATGTATGTAAAAATTAAGAATAATAGTACTTAGTAAGCACTCAATAAATATTAGCTCTCATTAACCACTAAGAAAACCACCAGGTGCTAAGAAGTAACTCATTTGATTTTTGTGAGGAGTAAATTATTCTTGACTCTCACATGAAAGGTGGAAGGAATCAGCGTTCTTTATCTTAGTTTCAGGGATGCTTAGGGTCTGCCCCAAAAGTCTCAGAAGCTCAGAAGCTAAGGAGTAAATAATCATCTGCCAGCTTAGGAGCATAATTAAAACAGAATCATCAGAGCTTAACCTGCCTCCTGGAAGTCTGGTTTTCCATCCAGACTGGAGCCATTCCCACTCCCTCAGAGATAGACGGGTCCTGGGAATTTAGGAATTTAGGAATCTCCAAGGCTGGCACCCTAGCAGCTGATGGAGCAGAAAAACAAAAAAGACTTCCCAATCAGACAGATCCAGGCTCAAAATACATTCTGAGATGTAGTAGCTCAGAACTCTGTTTGGAAAGCACTTTCCCTCCCTTTGCCTGGTTAATTTCTTTGTCCTTCAGAAGCGATTCAATGTCTTTCCCTATGA
>NW_006773751.1:402311-441093 GCF_000442215.2 Lipotes vexillifer
AAGTGTTCCAACTGGCTCAGTCCAAATCCACTGTTCCTTTCTCTAGTCTTATTTCTGTTGTAACATTCCATTGCCACTCAGATTGAATGGGACTAAAACAATATATTACAGAGCACTGTGTTGTAATTTTGCTGCTGACATGTCTGACCCCATGAATCTGGATGTTTTGAACATGAGTTCCTCAAAGTCAGGGACTATGTTTCATTCATCTTTGTATCCCCAGGGACTGTCAAGAGTGCTGACACAGAAGCTGCTCAGTAAATGTTAGGGTAAGTGAATGAAGTAAGGAAACTCCTCTGAGCATCAGTTTTAAAGTGGAAAAAAGGATGCCAACTTCCCAACGTTGGTGTGTGGATGAAGTGAGATGGTACCTATAGTTTGTGCAGGATAATCACAGCTCAGATTCCTCCCTGTGCTCACTGTCTGGCCCAGGTTGGCCTTCAATCAATGGTTATTTGCTTTCTTCCCACAGGACCCCTTCATGGAGGTGACTTTCCCATAAAGGTCTCCAGTCTTCCTTCCCAGTCACCTTGGGATGTCTGCAGCCCAATGACCTGAAGCCCAACCGGGCATCTTTCCTTAAGTCCTCCAAGTCTGCAAAGATTAGGCTTATTTCACCCAAGGCACCTTTCTTAGACTCTCCAGCCATACTTTCCCCAGAATTATTATCTGGAACTTCATGTCTTGTGGTTTGGGGGCAGGGATTCTCTCAGAGTCTGCAAATTTTTTTCTTTCAAAAAGCCAAGTGCCCCTGCTGCCTCCTCAAATTCAGTTAAATATTGGGGTGGAAACCTCAGAGATTAGGAGAAAATTTACCAGATATAGCAGGACCCACTGAAACACCTGGGCTCTAAGACTGTTTTCTGGACAGAAAAAAGTTCTTTGCTTCCACCGGAGAGCACCCTGCTACACTGTCGCTATTTCAGTCAGTCAGAAATATGGGTTTGATTCCTTCTCCCTCTCCACCAACACTTTTCCGAGCTGATAATCTCCATGATATATTCATCCTGGTCACCTTTAATCCAGTAAAACAGGTGATGTAAACCCTAGCTGTGGGGAAGGAACTGTTGCTCATTCAGACATCAGTTTTCCACCCCCGGAGGGAAAATTGGCTCCTGTGAGGAATGGAGGTCTGAGAAACTCAGTACTCTGTGATGACCTATATGGGTAAAGAATCTAAAAAAGAGTGTATATATGTATATGTTTAACTGATTCACTTTGCTGTACACTTGAAACTAACACAACATTGTAAATTAACTATACTCCAATAAAAATTTACAAAGAAAATCTAGTAACTGCGCCCCTGGGCATTTCCAGACAATCAAGTACATTGCAAATGACTCTGAAACAGGACATGTACTCCCTTATGGACTGCCCCACAGCACTGTGTGCTCCTACCATGGCACCTAGGGAAATCCCAGGCCTCAGCAGCCCTGCAGGAAGACCTTAACTGGAGACCATTCTGTCTGTAGTTTTATGCAGGCTGCTGGCAGGTGGAGATGATGTTGCCTATTGGCAGTGGCACCCCATCCAGGACGCTGCACCTCACTGTCAGATGCTGCAAGATGCTGAGCATGCACTGAGCTTTGGAGTTTGCCTCCGGGTTCCAGAGGAGGGCAGGGTGACTGATTGTAACCCAGCCAGGCAGCCCCTGCGCCTGCCAAGCATCTGTGTGCTCCCCAGTGGGAGCCACTGCCAGTAGTCCTTGTCATCAGGAACTGATGGAAACACCACCCATGATCCCGTGGTGCAGGTGTGGCTCACGGCTCCTGAGTTTTTGCTGCATTGGTCCAGCCTGTGCTCATGGTAACCCGAGTGCTAACACCGTCTAACGTCCTTGATTCTACCAGGGAACCCCAGCAATGGAGCCTCTGTTCTGCTACTCTAAGAAACTAACCTACCATACTCCCAACACTGCCCACTGTTACTGAGATGGGCTTCTCAGGATCACTTAAAGTCATCAACACAGATTTTAAGTCAATTTTGGCTGAATGCTTTTAGGAATGCCAAAAGGACCGTATTTTGGACATGAGTGTTCTGAATACAAACTAACCTTTTGAATGTCTGTGTCAAGAAGAAAGCAGAGGAGAAAATTAAAAAAAAAAAAAAAAAAACCAAGCAAACAATACAGCCAATTAGATGTGACAACACTAGCTAGAAATGCTGTTTGGAAACATTTTCATCTCTCCTAGAAAGTGCTTAAATAGCTCTGTGTGTGTGTGTGTGTGTGTGTGTGTGTGTGTGTGTGTGTGTCGGGGGGTCCCACAGAATAAAAGCATTGTAATAATCCGTTTAGAACAAGCTTGCTAGCTACAGCCAAATCACTGGCTAATTTTAGTAAATCCATTTCTATCCCTTATCTCCCCCTTCTCTTTATTTTCCGCAGTTTCCTGCTTTAAGTTACAGATTTCTAAGGGTTCAAATGTCTGGCATCAAAAGCACAACCCATAAAATAACAATGAACTGAACTTCACCAAAATTTAAAAACTGCTCTTTGAAAGATACTATTAAGGCAATAAAAAAGCCAAGCATTGGAGAAATATGTTTGCAGAGCACGTATCTGACAGAGGGCTTGTCTTAGAATATATAAAGAATTCTCAAAACTCAGTAAAAAAATAAATAACCAAATACTAAAAAGGGAAAAGTATCTGCACAGTACTACACCAAAAAGTATATACAGATGGCACTTCAGCACATGAAAAGATGCTAAACATCATTAATTAGGGAAATGCAAATTAAAACCAAATGAAATGCCACTACATGCCTTTCACAATGGCTAAAATGAAAAAGACTGAGCATACAAAGTATTGGCAAAGATATAGAGAAAGTAGAACTCTCAGACACTGCTGGTGGGAATGTAAAATGGTATCACCTTGGAAAACAATACAGCAGTTTCTGAAAAAGCTAAACATATACCTACCATATGATCCTGCTATTCTACTCCTGTTTGCCCTAGAAATAAAAGCATATGTTCATACTACAGCTTGTTCACTGATCATATCCGATTAATTTGCAATAGCTCTGAACTTGAAACAACCCAACTGCCCATCAACAGGTGAATGGATGAACAAACTGTGGCATATTCATACAATGGAATGCTACTCAGCAATTAAAAGGAGTGAACCACTAATACACATAGCAACAGAGACGAATCTCAAAATAACTATGCTGAGTGACAGAAGCCAATAATAAAGGTGTACATACTGTATGATTCCACTTGTATAAAACTGGGGAAAAAGATGTAGAGAAGGGAAAGGGGGAAGGATTACAAAGAGGCAGGAGGAATTTTTAGAGAAAGAAACATATGTTTGCTATCTTGATTGTGGTGATTGCTTCACTTTTTTTTTTAATTGAAATACGGTTGGTTTACAACGTTGTGTTAGTTTCTGGTGTACAGCAAAGTGATTCAGTTATATATACGTTTGTGTGTGTATATATATATGTATATACACATATATATGTATACACATATATATATATTCTTTTTCAGATTCTCTCACCTTATAGATTATTACAAGATATTGAGTATAGTTCCCTGTGTTATATAGTAGGCCTTTGTTGGTTATCTATTTTATATTTATTAGTATGTATATGTTAATCCCAAACTCCTAATTTATCCCTACCCTCCTTTCTTCTTTTGTTTTCTCTGTAGGTCTCTATCTGTTTTGCAAATAAGTCCATTTGTGTCATTATTTTTAGATTCCACATATAAGAGATATACGATATTTGTCTTTATCTGGCTTACTTCACTTAGTATGATAATCTCTAGGTCCATCCATGTTGCTGCAAACGGCATTATTTCATTCTTTTTTATGGATGAGTAATATTTCACTGTGTATATGTACCACATTTTCTTTATCTGTTCATCTGTCGATGGACATTTATACACCACATCTTCTTTATCCATTCCTCTGTCAATGGACATTTAGGTTGCTTCCATGTCTTGGCTATTGTAAATAGTGCTGCAGTGAACACTGGGGTACATGTATCCTTTTGAATTATGATTTTCTCTGGATATATGCCCAGGAGTTGGATCACTGGATCATATGGTGACTCTATTTTCAGATTTTTAAAGGAACCTCTATACTGTTCTCCATAGTGGCTGCACCAATTTACATTCCCACCAACAGTGTAGTAGGGTTCCTTTTTCTCCACACCCTCTCCAGCATTTATTATTTGTAGGCTTTTCTGATGATGGTCATTCTGAGCCAGTGTGAGGTGATACCTCATTGTAGTTTTGATTTGCATTTCTCTGATAATTTGCGATGTTGAGCATCTTTTCATGTACCTATTGGCCATCTGTATGTCTTCTTTGGAGAAATGTCTATTTACATCTCTTGCCCAGTTTTTGATTGGATTGTTTGTTTTTTTGATATTGAGCTGTTTGTACATGATAGAAATTAATCTCTTGGTATCATCATTTGCAAATATTTTCTCCCATTCTGTAGGTTGTCTTTTCATTTTGTTTATGGCTTCCTTTGCTGTGCAAAAGCTTTTAAGTTTTATTAGGTCCCATTTGTTTATTTTTGTTTTCATTTCCATTACTCTAGGAGATGGATCCAAAAAAATATTGCTATGATATATGTCAAAAAGTGTTCCGCCTATGTTTTCCTCTAGGAGTTTTAGAGTATCCGGTCTTACAGTTAGGTCTTTAATACATTTTGAGTTTATTTGTGTAGATGGCTTCACTTCTTGATTGTGCTGATGGCTTGATGTAGCGTTTAAATGTTAAAACATTAAATTATGCCCTGTAAATGTGTATAGTTTATAGTATGTTAATTATAGCTCAATAAAAATGTTACAAATGCCTGGGAGAGGGATCCCATGGGATACTTTTTCTGTGCACAGTTAGAAATGGTGATGGTCAGCATATTATCTCCACACTTGGGTTCATGGGGTTCTGGATTCATGAAGCATTACACGGGGACATCTCCAAAGCATTCTGAACCTGTAATTTGGGATTGCTTTTTTATTTTTTTTAACATCTTTATTGGAGTAGAATTGCTTTACAATGGTGTGTTAATTTCTGCTTTATAGCAAAGTGAATCAGCTATACGTATACATATATCCCCATATCTCCTCCTTCTTGCGTCTCCCTCCCACCCTCCCTATCCCACCCCTCTAGGTGGTCACAAAGCACCCAGCCGATATCCCTGTGCTATGCGGCTGCTTCCCACTAGCTGTCTACCTTACATTTGGTACTGTATATATGTCCATGCCTCTCTCTCACTTCGTCCCAGCTTACCCTACCCCCATCCCATGTCCTCAAGTCCGTTCTCTATGTCTGTGTCTTTATTCCTGTCCTGCCCTTAGTGGGATTGCTTTTGAGGTGAAGAAGGTATCTGTGCGATAATCTATTGACAGCTCAGGTCACCTTGACACACACGTACCTAGTCCTTTGCTCAGTGCTCATGGGAACATGGTTTAAAACAGGAGACATTCTAGCCCTTAGAGGAACTTATGAGTTCAGTGGAAAAAGCAAGTCAGCTTCAGCACATAATGATTCAACAAAAATATTATATAATAGGCTTAGGTCTTAGTTCAATACCGTGATCTGGTTTGGAATTATTTCATCATTTATAAAACAGGATGGTAATACATATCCTGTCCCTTTTGGAGGTGCTACAAACATCAAATAAATAATTGTGGGAAAGTATTTGATAACTACTTCAATGTCAGCTATTATTAAATGCACACAAGGAGAGGCAGGAGGTGAGGACTGTATGGTTAAGGATTGGTGGGATTGTCAGGTAGAAACTCCCAGAGTAAGCAGGGAACACAGGAGATGAAAAGGGCTCCAGAAGGTCCATTAGCTGGAGAATTATACTAGCTAAGAGCAGAACACCTGGGCCCAACTCATCAGTGTGGAACCTCATCATTTGAGATCAAATTAGGGGTAGTTGTTTTTCATTTTTTGACTATCCAAAAACCATCCCCTCTTCCTAAAAACACTTGCATTTTCTTTAGGGGCACCAGTTCTCCCCTCCAGTAGATATGCTTGGTGGAAGGGAATTCAGTTGCCTGTGTCTTGAACCCAGTCCTAAGGGGCTGAGATTGTTGACCATTGTGTCTGTCCAACAGCCTTTCCTTCTCAGGAGACCAGAATCTCCCCTCACTCTTGGAACTGTTTCTTCTCCCAGTGCTCATGTGGTTATAGGGAACTTCCATGTGTTCACATCTTCCACATCCACAGTCTCTGGATGATTGCTTTACAAGTGGGTGTTGGCTCAAACCAAACCTATCAGGGTCCTTTCCTGGCCCTCTTCAAACTGGCACTAAAATGAAAGAGGTGGACCTTCTCTGGAAGTAAAATCTATGAAACATGAGCCATGGCATCTACACTATCATGCAGAGGAAGCTGACCTGTAATAAAAGAACAGAAGAGGCAGAAGGAGAGCCCTGATGGCATTCCAGGCCCCACAATGGTTTGGTTATTCAACTCCTCTTTTGCTTACATGATTTACTTTGTATTCTTAAAACAAAAACAAAAAACTCACCTTTTTGCCTCACCATTTCGAATTGGGTTTATGTCACTTGTAACAAAATTTTCTATTTAATAAAAAGAGAGGAAGAGAATGTGAATTTTGAAGGTTTAGTTAACTGTTGAGCACCTACTATTTGCCTACTGCTTTCACATATCTTTAATGAGATCTTCTTAGATCTATGGAATTATTTCATTTTACAGATAAGAAAAACTGACGAATAATAATAGAGCCAGTAACAGGCGATAGAGCTAATGATGATCAGATTCAGGACGCTAATCAAATTCATTAATTCCAAAGGCATCCACACTCTTCCCACTATTACGTATTACCCTCCTATGAACACAAGCTCTTCCAGGACCAAGTCTTATCAATGCTGGTATTTTCAGCACTTTGAAATTTTCCTGTCACCTAATGGCCATCTTGTACATATCGGTTGAATGAGTGAAGTGTTAAGTTAAATTAAAATAGTTTGGGGGAACTCCTTTGGCAGTCCAGTGGTTAAGACTTCACCTTCCAGTGCAGGGGGCATGGGTTTGATCCCTGGTCAGGGAGCTAAAATCCCACATGCCTCCTGGCCAAAAAACCAAACCATAAAACAGAAACAATATTGTAACAAGTTCAATAAACACCTTTAAAATAATGCCCCATATCAAAAATAATCTTAAAAAAATAGTTCTGAATTCAAAGAACTAGGAGGATAGGGTCAAGCAAGATTTGATAGTCTCTGCAAATAAGGTGTTTTACATAATTGTTATATTGCTCCAAATGAGTGCAGAATTAAGCTTTCCTGCACCTAGTAATATTTTAAATACAGAGAAGAACTTGCTCTCTAAAGGAACCTATGATGAGTCTTTTTAAAAGAATAATTATGCTTCCTTTTTGACATCTGCATAAATCTAGATTTTCCTATAATATGTTTATTTACAGCAGGAGCTGTGGACCTCTGGGCTACATATTTAGACTTCAGATATGTTTTGTTTAGTTGGCAGAGTGTTAAAAAAATTGAAATAATTGCCAACATTTACAAGCAGGAATTTTTAAATTAAACTTGGAAGTTTGGGCTTCTTTTTAAAAATGGGATATTGTGATAACACAGAGCTTTTGTCAACATGCGGCTATAATCAGCTGAATGAAGGAATGACTCCCGCTTTGGTCAGAAGAAGGCCACAGAATCCCCATCTGATTCCCTCATGCTACTTACCTTCCTGTGTGCATTTGCATGATCAAACCTGGTTTAAGTTGTCTCTTTTTTTTTACATTTTTTTATTTTATATTGGAGTATAGTTGATTTACACTGTTGTGTTAGTTTCACGTGTACAGCAGAGTGATTCAGTTATACATACACATGTATGTATTCTTTTTCAAATTCTTTTCCCATTTGGTTATCATAGAATATTGAGTAGAGTTCCCTGAGCTATACAGTAGGTCCTTGTTGGTTACCTATTTTAAATATAGTAGTGTGTATATGTCAATCCCAACCTCCTAATTTATTCCCTCCCCTTTCCCTTTGGGTAACCATAAGTTTGTTTTCTAAGTCTGTGAGTCTGTTTCTGTTTTATAAATAAGTTCATTTGTATCATTTTTTTAGATTCCACATATAAGTGATATCATATGATATTTGTCTCTGTCTGACTTACTTCACTTAGTATGATAATCTCTAGGTTCATCCATGTTGCTACAAATGGCATTATTTCATTCTTTTTCATGGCCGAGTAATATTCCACTGTATGGTTGTACCACATCTTCTTTATCCATTCCTCTCTCAATGGGCAGAGGAATTTAGGTTGCTTCCCTGTATTGGCTATTCTAAATAGGGCTGCAATGAACATTGGGGTGCATGTATCTTTTCAAATCATCGTTTTCCCTAGATATATGCCCAGGACTGGGATTGCTAGATCATATGGTAATTCTGCTTTTAGTTTTTTAAGGAACCTCCATACTGTTCTCCATAGTGGTTGTACCAATTTACATTCCCACCAACAGTGTAGGAAGGTTCCCTTTTCTCCACACCCTCTCCAGCATTTACTGTTTGTAGACTTTTTGATGATGGCATTCTGACCAGTGTGAGGTGATACCTCAAAACTTTCACTCATTAAAAACATCATTAAAAAATGAAAAAGCAAATCATTGTCTGAGGATAAAATGTTCAAATATACAAAAATCTAACAAAAGACTTGTACCCAGAATAATAAAGAATTCCTATAAAAAAAATAAAAGTATTCTCTCTCTCTAAGTCAGATAGAGCATGGGAAGAGCACATATAGAGAATGGAAAGATTCTACTCCATTGTCTTTCCAAAAACCCCCAAAATTCACAGGCTGGCAGCTGTACTTTTTAAAGGCATGTGTTTTCCTGACTACCTAGAAATCTCTATTTGGTAAATGCCAGAAAGTTACTTCTCACACTGATTCACTTGGTCAAATAATAAACTTGATTTTGTTACTGGCGTATGTACCAGCAGTGGACTCATCCTCTAAATTATTTTCCAGTAATCTTCCCTAATGGCATTGAAGTGCAAATTGAAACAAATGCAAAACCAAGAGTTTGGAACTCTGGGCAATTAGCAAGCTCATTTGTTGATTTGACGAAGGAGAAAATGCTGATGTAGAAGAGAAAAATACTTTGTCACTTTTATGGTGTCTGGACTGTCCTTTTGCTTTGTTGCATTGTCTTATTTTGGTTTTGGTTTCTTATGATGTAACCCTGGTGGAGCTAGCAAAGAAGATGAGAAGGATTGAGATTTATTTAAATCCCCCTTCATCCCATTTGTGAATCACCTCCTTTAGACCATGCAACACCTATACATGATATACAGAAGGACACAGATGTTAAGCACATGGGGTCAGAGCCAGAATAACCAGGTTCTTACACTTACTAGAGCAGGGTCTTATTAGTGAAGTTATTTAACTCTTCTAATGTCTTGGCCTTCTTAGAAAAAAATTCTAAGGGTTTTGCATCCTGACTCTATGACTTGCTATCTGTGTGTCCTTGGACAAGTAATTAACTCCTCTGTGTCTCTCTTAACTTTATATAGGGATAATGTCCCTAGCAAATCCTTCACAGGATCACTATGAGTATTGTCAGAGTATGGTTTCCAGAAAGTTAAAAATATTCATATATATTTTAAGGATTGTATCAAAGGTTAATTTGACAATGATGGAACCAGGAGGAGGGCAAAACTGGTTTAAAAGAAGATAAGAAACATACATAGTCACTGGAAAAGAGAGAGACTGCTGTAATAAGATTGCAACGTTTGATACAAAACTGGTTAATATCCTACAAGGAAAACAACCATGACTTTTGTGGTTATCTTTTCTTTTCTTTTCTTTTTTTTTTTTTTGCGGTACATGGGCCTCTCACTGTTGTGGCCTCTCCCGTTGCCGAGCACAGGCTCCGGACACGCAGGCTCAGCGGCCATGGCTCACGGGCCCAGCCGCTCCGCAGCATGTGGGATCCTCCCGGACCGGGGCACGACCCCGTGTCCCCTGCATCGGCAGGCGGACTCTCAACCACTGCACCACCAGGGAAGCCCTGTGGTTATCTTTTCTATCAGGCAAAAATAATTTGCAAAAGTCATTTGTAACATGTCAATTTCCTAACAGTTAAAAACTACCTATGCAAGTCCTGGACCCAAACAATAGTAAATGGAAAGTCAAAGTTACCTCCCCTAAAAAGTCATAGGGCCTTTAGGCAGGTCGTTAGACACTACTGTGTAAAACTCTGAAAACTCATGATGGAGTCTTTTTACCTTATTTCCAAATTTCAGATCATTTTACTTAAAAGGCTTAAATGAAATAACGTTCATAAAGCCCTTAGAATGGCGCCTACTAAGTGTTCATTAAATGTTATGTTTTTTCACCATTACTCGTGAAATAGGGGAAAGTAAGTTTTCTACCCTATGTAATTATTACAATAATTAGACTATATAAGCTCTGAACATCATGCCTGGCACAGAGTAAGCCCTCAACAAATATGAGTGTTGTTATTGGTTGCTAGAATGTCAGATACTATATAAACATATTGTATAATCATATTAAGAATCCATGACAGCAACTTGGCACATGATCACAAATTCTGTGAATTTTGACATTATTAACCTTTAAAGAATGTACAACATTCAAGTAGTTTCAATTCCAAATCTATATAGTCTTATCAAGTGGCCTTAATTTGTTCTAAGTTATATAGGGAACACCTGAAACCCTTCAGGAGCAAGGCTCTTCTTAGACTAATCAGTCTGTCAATCAACCAGTCAGGTGTCCATGGAATCACACTGACCAATCTGGATTCTGTGGTCTTATTTCATGGAATACATTCTCACAGGGAGCAAGTGAATTATCCACTTTCTTGTAAATAGTGTTCAGTGAGGTTGTCTGTCTTCAAGTCTGTGCATTAGATGTGACAGATTACGTATTCTCAAAAGCCCCATGAATAAGATCTATGAGCTTTACTACACTAGACTATGCCTACTCTTTTTGATCCTGTCCTCTCTAGAGAATACTCAAGACCTGCAAAATGTTTTGGGGGAAAGAGGAGTGCCCAGATTAAGAAATGAGGACAGATACTGTTTTTCACTCCTATATTGGTTTCATGAGCAATGCCTATGCGTATTGAAAACTAGCCAATATTTAGAGGTATTCCCCAATAATGAAGCCTAAAGGCCAGATAGTTATTTTCCATTCACACTTGACTGTTATTGAGCACCTACTCAATGTAATCTCCCACTACCTCTGTTATCTCATTTAATTTATGCCAAGGGCAGAGATCATGCTTTGAGCGAACTGTTTCACACCCAGTGCCGTTATAGGATTGAGAATACTGCCAGGGTGGAAAATCTTTTCCTCTCCCCTCTTAGGTTCAGGAGTGTGAACTAAACCAACAAAAGATAGATTAACAGGAGAAAAGGCACACAGTTTTTTATTTATTTATGTGCACGGGAGTTCACAGAATAGAAGTGAAGTTCAAAGAAGTGGTTCTGGACCACTTCAGTGCCCACTGGGCATGCAAAGGTTGACTCTTAGAGGCATTCAGAAAACTTCAAAATGAAAGGAAAGAAGAAATAGGGCATAGGAGCTACTTTGAGCAGCTTTACGTAAGCTGGTTACAGCTACCAAGGAACATAAAGCTTGGAATCTCATACCTATTTAGAGAGACTAGAAGGTAATTAAACACCCTTGCACCTAATCTACTTTCCCAAAGGAGAGTGGAGAAGCCAAATTGCTCAAATTGGAGAAACCTCGCTGTTACACCATAAATTTCCAAGGAATTGAGAAAAACAGAAAATCAGTATTTATTATATACAAACTATACAATGTTAACAGGAATAAGAAAACCATATCCAGACTCTGTGACATTAACAGGAATAAGAAAACCACTCAGCCTTTTGTTAAGAAATTAGGCTCAGTCAGTTGATAAAGTCCTTGATCCATCAGTGAATATATTTGAGGCCTGTTGCTTTCCATCACTCTCTTAGGCATTCCAATTTTATTTTATATATTTTTTAGCATCTTTATTGGAGTATAATTGCTTTACAATGGTGTGTTAGTTTCTGCTTTATAACAAAGTGAATCAGTTATACATATACATATGTTCCCATATCTCTTCCCTCTTGCATCTCCCTCCCTCCCACCCTCCCTATCCCACCCCTCTAGGTGGTCACAAAGCACAGAGCTGATCTCCCTGTGCTATGCGGCTGCTTCCCACTAGCTAGCTATTTTACGTTTGATAGTGTATATATGTCCATGCCACTCTCTCACTTTGTCCCAGCTTACCCTTCCCCCTCCCCATATCCTCAAGTCCATTCTCTAGTAGGTCTGTGTCTTTATTCCTGTCTTACCCCTAGGTTCTTCATGACTTTTTTTTTCTTAGATTCCATATATATGTGTTAGCATACGGTATTTGTTTTTCTCTTTCTGGCTTACTTCACTCTGTATGACAGACTCTAGGTCCATCCACCTCACTACAAATAACTCAATTTCGTTTCTTTTTATTTCTGAGTAATATTCCATTGTATATATGTGCCACACCTTCTTTATCCATTCGTCCGATGATGGACACTTAGGTTGCTTCCATCTCCTGGCTATTGTAAATAGAGCTGCAATGAACATTTTGGTACATGACTCTTTTTGAATTATGGTTTTCTCAGGGCATATGCCCAGTAGTCGGATTGCTGGGTCATATGGTAGTTCTATTTGTAGTTTTTTAGATTAAGAAACCTAAGTGCCACAACTGTAGAAACTCCGTATTGGAAGGAATCATCTGTATTCAAAGGTGGTGTTCATGATTATGTTGAGCCTTTAATAGTTCGTTAATTCACATGTGTAGGGGAAGACTTTACCCTCTTAGGTTCTGTATCTGGGGCCTATATATTGAACTGACAAAAAGACGGACTAACAGGAGAAAAGTATACAACTTTTGGGTTTTTTTTTTTTTTTTTTTTTTTTTTTGCGGTATGTGGGCCTCTCACTGTTGTGGCCTGTCCCTCTCCGGACGCGCAGGCTCAGCGGCCATTGCCCACGGGCCCAGCCGCTCCGCGGCATGTGGGATCTTCCCGGACCGGGGCACGAACCCGTGTTCCCTGCATCGGCAGGCAGACTCTCAACCACTGCGCCACCAGGGAAGCCCTACAACTTTTATTTGATGTTAATATTTTTATGTGGCATGGGGGGCTTCATGGAAAGACATGAAAACCCCAAAACAGCATTTATACCCAGAGGCTTAGATACCATTTGAACAAAGTGTGATAAATTGTGAAGCCATGATAAGACTAAGGAAAAAGGTGTTTGGGCTAGAGGTGGTATATTGTGGGAACATGACTAGAAATTAATTGTGAAAACTAATAGAAGTTAAAGGTTATGTTAGTAAGGTTTGTACAGACTCATCTTGGCATCAACTTCTTGTCTCTGATGACAAGAATATTTTCCTCTTCATGATATAAGGTTGACACCTTTTTCATGGGAAATTTATGACCTGCTTTTAGGTAGAAAGGGGGAGGTCAGAGAACCTCCCCTTCCTGCATCTGCTATTTCTCAGTTGCCTTCACCTGCAGATAATCAATAGGCCAAATCAATATGCCAATATGCCACCCCAAAGTATATTTTGGGGTGGTATGTTCTGATTCCCTTTGATTTCAGACACACACAGCAGTGAGTGAGTGGTAGCTTACAGTGGGCAGCAGCTTGAAGCAAGACACCTGTCTGACCGGGGGTCAAACCCTGATCCAGTGGTGAGAGGATAAAGTCCTAACCACTAGAGCACAGGGCCAGTGGCTAGAGTTTGGGTTCTGGGTCCTTGTCTGTCTTGAAAAGAAAAAATTCTGACAAAGACAGAAAGTAGAGAGGAAAGTAGAGTGTTTATTAGAAAAGCAGAGTACATGCGGACAGAAGCATAGGCGAGGTCAGCAAGAGTCGTGCCTAAGGGAAATTTAAATCCTTTACAAGGGGGCAGTCTTCCGGGTCTTTTTTTTCCCTCTGGCCAATCGTCTTTCTTTGCCCCCATGGCTGATTTGCCTCAGGACCTTCCCCTATGTGTGTGGGCAGCTCTCAGCCAAGATGGATTTTAGTGCAAGGGTCTCAGGGGGTGGGGGGTGGGGGGTTTGACATGACTTATTATGGTCTGGCATCCCCTGCCTTTTTAGCCCTGAGGAGCCAGCCTTTCTGCAGTGTCTCCCTTACCCCAAGGGTGGAAAATATGTGACTTCTTGATCTTTTCCTCAAACAGGATTTAGCCCCTCTCTGTCCCTGCCATGACTGTTATCTAAAAGTGTTCACAGGAAACAAAGTCCAGCTATTTACCCTGTCCCTGTTGTTATTTCTGTCTCAGAAGTGCAGACAGGAGGCTGGTCATAAATATCTAGCCTGGAGCCCACTTGCCTCCTGCCTCAGGAAATGTGAACAGGAGGCCAGTTGTAAATGCCTAGCCTGGAGCCCAGCTATCTCCTGCCTCACCCTTCTCATGCTTTTAAGTTCCATCTTTTTTAAACAAACTACGGGGAATATGATTGAAAGAGAGGTCCTTTCCTACATGGGTCTACTTTTTTGTTTTGTTTTTTTGCGGTACGCGGGCCTCTCACTGTTGTGGCCTCTCCCGTTGTGGAGCACAGGCTCCAGACGCGCAGGCTCAACGGCCATGGCTCACGGGCCCAGCCACTCCACGACATGTGGGATCTTCCCAGACCGGGGCACGAACCCGCGTCCCCTGCATCAGCAGGCGGACTCTCAACCACTGCGCCACCAGGGAAGCCCTATGGGTCTACTTTTAAAATAATATGTATTTTTTAAAAATTGAGGTATAATTGACATATGACATTATATTAATTTTAGGTGTACAACATAATGATTAAATATTTGTATATATTAAGAAATGATCACTACAATAAGTCTAGTTAACATAGTTAACTTTCACCATACATATTTACAAACTTTTTTATCTTGTGATGAGAACTTTTAAAATTTACTCTCAGCAACTTTCAAATAAGCAACACAGTAGTATTAACTATAGTCACCATGTTCTAATTACATCCACCTGGCTTACTTATTTTATAAGTGGAAGTTTATACCTTTTGACGCCCTTTACCCATGTTGCTCATGTCCTATTCCCCACCTCTGGCAACCACCAATCCATTCTCTGTATCTATGAGCTTGGATTTTTTTTTTTTTTTTGATTCCACGTATATACAAGATGATACATTTGTCTTTCTCTGCCCGACTTGTTTCACTTAGCATAATGCCCTCAAGGTCTATCCATGTTGTCACAAATGTAAAAATTTCATGTTTTTAATAGCTGAATAATATTCCATTGTATGTATATGCCACTTTTTCTTTATCTGTCCATCCATACATGGACATTTAGGTTGTTTCCATGGCTTGGTTATTGTAATAATGCTGCAGTGAACATGGGTGTGCATGTATCTTTTCAAGTTAATGTTCTTGTGTTCTTTGGATAAATACTCAGAAGTAAGATTGCTGCGTCACATGGTAGTTCTATTTTCAATTTTTTGAGGAAATTCGGAACTGTTTTCTGTAGTGGTTGCACCAATATACATTCCCACAAACAGTCCACAAAGTTTCCCTTTTCTCCATATCCTCACCACCATTTGTTATTTCTTGTATTTTGGATAGTAGTCATTCTAACAGGTGTGACGTAATATCTCACTGTGGTTTTGATTTGCATTTCCCTGATGATTAGTGATATTGAGCATCTTTTCATGTACTTGTTTGCCTTCTGTATTTCTTTGGAAAAATGTGTATTCAGATCTTCTGCCCATTTTCATATTGGATTGTTTGCTTTTTTGCTATTGAGTTGTATGAGTTTTCTTTTACAGTACTTTGGATATTAACCTCTTACCATGTATGTGACTTGCAAATATTTTCTTCCATTCTGTATGTTGCCTTTTCATCTTTTTGATGGTTCCTTTTGCTACACAGAAAGTTTTTAGTTTGATGTGGTCCCACTTGTTTATTTTTGCTTTTGTTGCCTTTGCTTTTGGTGTCAGATCCAAAAGATCATCACCAAGAGCAAAGTCAAGGAGTTAACTGCTTATGTTTTCTTCTAGGAGTTTTATAGTTTCAGGTCTTACATTCAAGTCTTTAATCCATTTTGAGTTAATTTTTGTGTATGGGGTAAATAGCGTTCTGGTTTTGTTCTTTTGCATATGGCTGTCCAGTTTTCCCAACACCATTTACTGAAGAGACTGTCCTTTCCCCATTGTATATTCTTGGCTCCTTTGTCATAAATTAATTGACCATATATGCATAGGTTTGTTTCTGGGCTCTCTATTCTCTTCCATAATCTATGTGTCTGTTTTTATGCCAATATCAAACTGTTTTGATTACTATTGTTTTGTAATATAATTTGAAGTCTGGGAATGTGATGCCTCCAACTTTGTTATTCTTTCTCAAGATTGCTTTTTTTTTTTAACATCTTTATTGGAGTATAATTGCTTTACAATGGTGTGTTAGTTTCCACTTTATAACAAAGTTATACATATACATATATCCCCATATCTCTTCCCTCTTGCATCTCCCTCCCTCCCACCCTCCCTATCCCACCCCTTTAGGTGGTCACAAAGCACCGAGCTGATCTCCCTGTGCTATGCAGCTGCTTCCCACTAGCTATCTATTTTACATTTGGTAGTGTATATATGTCCATGCCACTCTCTCACTTTGTGCCAGCTTACCCTTCCCCCTCCCCGTATCCTCAAGTCCATTCTCTAGTAGGTCTGCATCTTTATTCCCGTCTTGCCCCTAGGTTCTTCATGACCATTTTTTTGTTGTTTTTTAGCTTCCATATATGTCTGTTAGCATACAGTATTTGTTTTTCTCTTTCTGACTTACTTCACTCTGTATGACAGACTCTAGCTCCATCCATCTCACTACAAATAACTCAATTTCGTTTCTTTTTATGGCTGAGCAATATTCCATTGTAAATATGTGCCACATCTTCTTTATCCATTCATCTGTTGATGGACACTTAGGTTGCTTCCATCTCCTGGCTACTGTAAATAGAGCTGCAATGAACATTGTGGTACATTACTCTTTTTGAATTGTGGTTTTCTCAGGTTATATGCCCAGTAGTGGAATTGCTGGGTCGTATGGTATTTCTATTTTTAGTTTTTTAAGGAACCACCATACTGTTCTCCATAGTGGCTGTATCAACTTACCTTCCCACTAACAGTGCAAGAGGGTTCCCTTTTCTCCACACCCGCTCCAGCATTTATTGTCTGTAGATATTTTAATGATGGCCATTCTGACTGGTGTGAGATGATATCTCATTGTAGTTTTGATTTGCATTTCTCTAATGATTAATGATGTTGAGCATTCTTTCATGTGTTTCTTGGCAATCTGTATATCTTCTTTGGAAAAATGTCTATTTAGGTCTTTTGCCCATTTTTGGATTGGGTTGTTTGTTTTTTCGATATTGAGCTGCACGAGCTGCTTGTAAATTTTGGAGATTAATCCTTTGTCAGTTGCTTCATTTGCAAATATTTTCTCCCATTCCGAGGTTGTCTTTTTGTCTTGTTTGTGGTTTCCTTTGCTGTGCAAAAGCTTTTAAGTTTCATTAGGTCCCATTTATTTATTTTTGTTTTAATTTCCATTTCTCTAGGAGGTGGGTCAAAATGGATCTTGCTGTGATGTATGTCATGGAGTGCTCTGCCTATGTTCTCCTCTAACAGTTTGATAGTGTCTGACCTTACATTTAGGTCTTTAATCCATTTTGAACTTATTTTTGTGTATGGTGTTAGGGAGTGTTCTAATTTCATTCTTTTACATGTACCTGTCCAGTTTTCCCAGCACCATTTATTGAAGAGGCTGTCTTTTTTCCACTGTATATTCTTGCCTCCTTTGTCAAAGATAAGGTGACCATAGGTGTGTGGGTTTATCTCTGGGCTTTCCATCCTGTTCCATTGATCTCTATTTCTATTTTTGTGCCTCAAGATTGCTTTGACTATTGTAGGGTCTTTTGTGATTCCATACACATTTTAGTATTGCTTGTTCTATTCCTACGAAAATATGCCATTGGAATTTTGATAGGGATTGCATTGAGTCTATAGATTGCTTTGGGTAGTATAGACATTTTAACAATAGTCTTTCAATCAATGAGCATAGAATATCTTTATATCTTTAGTTTCTTTCATTAATGTCTTATAGTTTTCAGTGAACTTCCATCTTTCTAGTCACTTGCTTACCGTCTCCTACTTGTATTTATCACATCCAACACCCAATGTCCAGGAGTGATTACAAATCTCCCATTATGCTATAATTAGTAGAATGTAGGAAAACCATCGTTTCCATCTTTCAAATACCATAGTTCATGTCAGTGCTGGCAAAGTTGAACCAGTTTTTTGGCTGCCACAGCTCAGAGTATTGACTCATACTCAGCCTTTCATTACACAATTCCTAATCTCCCTCACATGTGCTGTTGCTAAGCTCCTTCTCCTCTACCTTGCTTATGCAGATGCTTTTCTGGAATAAGAGGCAGCCCTGGCATTTAGAAGGGTATTTTTAGGTGTGAACTCTTTATTAACTTCTTCATTCATTCAAACAATTTTTATGATTTCCTGCTATTCTCCAGTCATTCTTCTGGGACTGTAAATTGAATATGGTGGACACAGTCCTTGAATCTTTCAGTCCAATAAGGAATAGGAACAGTTATTCCAGTGAGTACAACTGAGTAAGATAAGAGCTCTAACAGGAAGTACACGATGCTATGACAGAGTCTCTCACCCAGGTTTGGGGAATTAAGAAATGTTTCATGGAGGAAATGATATGTTAGCTGAAGAGTGACAGAGATGTAGGTGTTGGTTGAACAAAAAGAAAGGAAGAATGACCTCCCCTCAAAGAAAAGAGAAGCTGCATGGAGATTTTGAGACATTGAATCAGGTTAGGAGTGTAGGATCAGGAAGAAGCAGTAGAGAACAAGGCAGTAAGGGTAAGCCAAGTTTGAACATGGCTTTAAACATGATCCTAAAAGAAATAAGGAGCTATTAAATGATATAAACAGAGTAATAGCATCCTATCATCACTTTAGAAAGATCACTCTGGCTTCAGAGTGAAGAACAGACTGAAGAGAGACATATTGTTGAAGGCAGGGAGAACAGTTAGGCTGTTGCACTACTCCAGGTGAGTCATGGTAGCAGTCTGAAACAGTAGCAGCAGTGGCTATGGAGGGAAGGTGAGCAAGATATTTAGAGGTAGAAATAACAGAACCTGTTGAAAGATTAGCCAAGAGAGTGTAAAGGAGGGAGGTGGTAAAAATAATACCTGAGATTTTGGCTTGAATACCTGGATGAACACCGGGCACATTCACTGAGAAAGAGAATCTAGGTAGAGGAGCAGGTGTTTCCTTGGCTTTGTTTTTTGTTTGCTTGGGTGCAGGGTGAGTAATAAGTTCTGTTTTGCATGTGGTGGGTTTCAACTGACAATGGAGATGTTAGGTAGGAAACTGAATACAAGAATGTCAATCTGAATGACAGATTCGAGCTGGAGTTAGAGATATGGGAATCATCAGTGTATTGATAGGAAGTGAATACAGGGAGGGGGTGAGAGGTTCAGTGGTAAGAAGAGACAAGGATATAAGAAACCCAGCCATTTAAATTTTGGAAGAGTAAGAGGACTCTGCAAAGGAGGAAGAAAGGGAATGCCCAGAGTTACAGATGGAAAACCAGCAAGGAACTCTCAAGAAGGAGGAAGCTATCAATTCAAATACTGCTGAGAGGTCATCCAATGTATTTTCATTTTTTTATTACAATTCTGTTATCCAAACTTCAAATATGTCACTACATTCATTCATTCACTCATTAAAACAAATATTTATTGAGCACTTACTATATGCCAGATACTGTTCTAGGTCCTAGACATATATATAGTTAATAAAATAGACAAATACCATACGTAAGGCAGATTAAAATGTTAAGCCAAATTAAGAAAAAGAGTCCTGTCTTACTTTCTATAATTTGGAAATCAGCATCCATGGGTTTCAGCTAACTTTGACCATCTAATGACATCAAATTTATATTTTGTTTTCTTCCCCAAAGGAATATCATGAGAGACCTTATGAAGTGGCATGTCAAATACCATATTGAAATCCAAATACAGTATCATGTGTTTTCCTGATCTCCTAGTGTAACAGTGTGTGTGACTGATTTTTCTACTTCCTTGGAGGTGGAATTGTCAGAAAATCAAGTTTTGAAACTTGTCAGACACTTGGATTTCAGCCAATTAATTAGCCCACAGGTTATTAAATATCTGTTGAGCACCTGCCTTGTGCCAGGCACTTTTACCTGGATACCATGGTGGTCAAAACAGACAAGGTCCCCAACTTCTCACAGAAGATGGGGTAGAGTAGTACTTAAGAGCATGGACTTTGTTTAAAGCCCTTCTCTGCCACTTAATAGTAAGTTATTTAATCTTTTCCTGCTCCAACTTCATCGCCAACTAGGGCTTAGTTTCATCATCAGCAAAATGGGGATAATTATAGTAAACCTATCACATAGTTGTTAAAAGATAAGTTTTTTTAAGGATTTATTAATAGATGCAAAACTGGTCAACATTAACAGGGTGGTAATCAACTGCATTTTACTGAACATGAGAGGTGACATCTGAGACAGGTAGGAATTAACCAGATGATGGTAGGAGAGAGTAGGAAAGGGGAAGAGAAATGCACGTAAGTCTGGAACATTTGGGGATTTGAATTTAGCCTAGTCTAATGGACTATAGACTGCAGTGAAGGGAGAAAATGGTCAGAAAGAATTTGAAGATCTTAAAACCCTTGAACACTATGTCTAGGAATTTGGATTTTAAGAAAAGGATGAAATGTTGAACAGTTTGGTACAGGGAATTGATAAGAATTGATTTACATTGTAACAAGGTCTTAGGATTTCAATCAAAGAGCTGTGTGGAAAGAAACAAGACTGAAAAAAGGGAAATGAATTAGGCATTCTTACAGTAATCCAGGTAAGAGATGGTGGTAGCCTCAACCAGGGGCTTAAAGTAGTGATAGAGAGAAATAGAATCAAAATTCTTTATAGAGGACATCTGACAATGAGTGATGTGTTGTAAAGAGTTAAGAGGGAGAAATTAAGGCTCCAACTCAAGTTATAACTTGAACATCTGAAGAGATGATGCAGTCATTAACTGGGACAGGGAACACAGAAGAGGAAACGAGTGTTCGAGGGGGAAGATAGTAAATTTAGTTTTGGGCATGCATGTAGAGTTTGAGCAGCCAATGGGGCATTAAATGGAGATGTTAATGTAGTTAGATATGAATCATAGAGGGTAGAGGCAGATGTGGAGTCACTGAATATAGGAAGGAAATAAAGCTTGGTTTAGGATAGCTCACCCAGAGAGAGTAAGGAGAGAAGACCTAAGACGAACCCTGGAAACACCAACATTTTAAGGATGGGCAGGGAAAGAGAAACTACCAAGGAGACAAGAGGGAGCAATTAAATGTGTAGATGGAAAACCTGAGGAGTGCAGAATGACGGAAAAGAGTGTTTCAGGAACAAGAGAGGGAGGGTCAAAAATACTAACTAATAGAGAGTGCTCACCATGCAATAGGCACTGTTCTAAGTGTTATACATATATAGCTCATCACATCCTCTCAACAATTCCACATGATAAACACTATTATTATCATACTCATATAATAGATAGGAAACTATCAACTGAAAAAAAAACGCATGACGTAAAACTTGAGAGTTATGTTTTTTTTAATATGAGGACTTAAGCCTGGGACACAGCATCTCAGATAACTCTGAGAGACTGCTCTGAAGAGGCAAGGTGGGGAGCCAGGATATACAGGAGTTTTTGCAAAAAAGACCAAGTAGTTGAAACATCTGAAGATTACTGTTAATTAAAGAAAACCAGATATCTCAAGTTAAGGAAGTTAGCACTTTTCTTTATATTGGAAGATGCAAAATCTAGTCTCATTGAAATCATTCCTTTGATATGCACCTCAGCTGTGGGGGCTAGAATTCTGTGCTTTCTCATCCTGAGTCTCCTCAGAGTGCACTGCTGGGGGTGGCTGCAGAAGTTGACCACTAGATAGCGGGCATCCTGTTTTTATCCTGAGTTCCCTCAGGGCTCGCTGTAGGGGCAGCTGTAAAGTGATGGCTTGATGGCTGCAACATCCTGTGTTTACTGATATGGCAGGCAATATTTTTTATTCACAAAACCAAAGCCAAGAAGTTAGATAACCTGCTCAAAGCTGGCATGAGGAACAGTCATAATTCAGATTCAGACTCTCTGACTAAAGAATTTATGCTCTTAATACTCTGCTTACTGTGTTGTCACACACTGCAGAGGTCAGGTCTGCAGAGTCTAAGAAGTGTTCATTAGATTTAACAAGACAGTTATTAGCAACCTTAGTAAGAGGAGTTTTAGTTGTTGGTGTAGAAAGGCATATTTGAGTAAAGGAGTGAATAAGAGAGTATTTTTTTAAGCAGTTTAATTGTGAAGGGGAGATGAGAAGATAGTTTAATGAGAAGGGATAAAGGGAGATTGTGTTATGTTTGTGTGTTAAGATGGAAGAGAATTGACTTCATTTAAATATGAACAGCAAGAAACTCAGTAGAGAGGGGTGGTTTAAGATACAGGGGAAGGAGGAAGTAACTAACAGGTGGAGATTTCTGAGAAGGAGGTGGCATGCAATCCAGAGATCCCTCCCCGTCGATTGTACCATGAGAAAGGTAGGAAAGAATGAGTAAGGTATGTCCCCTTGCAGATCTGAGGGATCTGAGAATTAGAGGGAGTTCCTATACGATGGAGGACAGAAGTTCATGTATTGTTAGGGGGCGTTGTAGGATGGAAGAAGGGCAGTTGGGGGTCCAGTCAGGGCCAGAGATTCAGATCAGACAGTCCAGATCCCAATCAATATAGTATGGGTATAGCTGGCCAGTCTCTTCTCAGACCTCATCTTATCCAAAGCCCTCTTCACAGGATCCTTGGGCCTTCAGCTTCTTGCTCAAGAATTTCACAAAGCCTAAATATGGTCCCTAGGTTTTTCCCAGTGGAGTCATTCATGCAGTCATGAATCACAGCTGGAGGTTATTAGAGGGTTCAGTGCGTCTCACAGGCTCTTTACCACACCTGAACACACTTCACAAAGATAGAACATTCCTTCTACAATCATTTTTGTGGAGGACTTATTGGAGGACAAATATTTGTCTCAACAGCTTTGAAGAAAAATAAAAGCTTATATCTCTACCAAGAGGTGGTAAAATTGTCTTTTCCTGATTTCCACTGAAGAAGCAAACAAACCATCTTCCTTCTCTGGAAACTGTGAGTGAGGGCTGGGGGGATCCCTCACGTACCTATCTTATGACCTTACTGGATATAAAAAAATTTCTTTTGCAATTTCACAATTCTAAATGTATTGTTGTCTGTTCCAGTGGGTATGTTTAGAGGACAGATGATAACCAGCTAGGTATCTAAGCAACCGTTCTATGACAGGCTAAAATTGGGGAGCTACAAGTGAAATCATAAGAAGCATAGAAACATTATGTTAAAAAAGTCACAAGGCCAAAAAGCATTGCCAGGGGTTCCAGGCAAGGGACTGCAGCTGAGCATCAGAGCTGCATTGTGACAAGACACTGCCAGGCTGCCATTGCACTGTGGTTGTCAAGGGAATTCAGGTAAACTCTCTAGGAGAGTCATTATTTCTCCTTCTCCAGCCTTCCCCATCTTAAATCAGTAGTTATCTCCTCTCATTTATATAACATTTTAAAAATATGTATATACAATATTGTACACCTGAAACTAATATAATATTGTAAATCAATTATACTTTAATAAAAAAAAGAATAAAACTATGTATAACTGGACTCCCATCCCAGAGATTCTCTTTTTCGACAAAACAGTTACTAATGTTTAGTTGACATACCATGAGCTAAAGCTACTTAAAATGCACAATTTGGTAAGTTTTGCCATAACAGCATCACCACAATAAAGAAAATGAACACATTCATCACTCCCAAGAATTTCCTCCTGCCTCTGGGCAATGCTTCCCTTCCACTACTCTAATCCCCATTATCAGATAACTACAGATATGATTTCTGTCACAATATATTAATCGTCTCCTGAAATTTTGTGTAAATAATATCAGTATGTATTCTTTTTTGTCTTCTATCACTTGCATAATTTTTTTGAGATTCAATCATGTTGTTTGATCAATGGTTTATTACTTTTTATTGCTGAATAGTATTTCATTGTATGGATATATGGCAGTTTGTTTAAACATCTGTTGATGGATGTTTGGGTTTTTTCAAGTTTGGGACTATTGCAGATTAAACTGCTATGAAAATTCATGTATAAGTGATTGTATAGATATATGCTTTCCATTTCTCTTGGGTAAATACCTGGGAGTGGAATAGCTAGCTCACATGGTAGTTGTATTTTTAACTTTTTAAGAAGCTGCCAAACTGTTTTCCAAAGTGGTTGCACCATTTAACATTCCCACCAGCAGTCTATAAGAGTTCCAGCTACTCCACATCCTTTCCAGTACTTGATATAGTAAATCTTTTTTTTTTTATTTTAGCCATTTTAAAAGGTATGTAACAATATCTCATTATGGATTTAACTTGCATTTCCCTAATGACTAATGATGTTGTGCATCTCTTCATGTGCTTATGTGCCATCTATATGTCTGTGATAAATGGGCATATCCTTTGCCCATTCTTGTTGGGTTGTTTATTTTCTTATTATTGAGTTGTGAGAGTTCTTTATATATCCAGATACAAGTCTTTTATCAGATACATGCTTTACAAGTGTGTTCCCCCAGTCTGTGGCTTGTCTTTTCATTTTCTTATTAGTATCTCTCAAAGAGAACCTTCCTTTTTTCTTCTTTTTTTGATGAAGTCCAATTTATTCATTTCTTACTAAATGGATGATCCTTTTGATGTCATAGTTTTAAATCTTTGCCTAACTCAAGGACACAAAGATTTTTCTCCTGTTTTATTCTAAAAGTTGTGTAGCTTTTACATTTAGGTATATAATCCATTTTAATGTAATTTTGGTATACAGTGCAAAAATGGATTAAATTTTACTTTTCTTTGTATATGGATATCTAATTACAAATGATTTAGCACAATTTGTAGAAAAGACTATCTTTTCTCTACTGAATTGCCTTTGCATATTTGTCAAAAATCAGTTTACAGTAGATGTGGAAGTCTATTTCTGAACTCACTGTTGTGAATCACTGATCTCTGTGTCTATATTGACACTGATAAAACATTATCTCAATTACTGTGGCTTTATAATAAATCTTGAAATCTGATAGTATTTATCCTCTAACTTTGTTCTTTTATTTTGAAGTCGAATTGTCTATTCTAGATTTTTTGCATTTCCATATGAATTTTAGAATCAGTTTGTCAGTGTCTACAAAGAAACTTGCTGAAATTTTGATTTGGATAACATTTCATCTATAAATAAATTTGGGGAGGATTGATATGTAATAAAATTGAGCTTTACCACCATGACCATGGTAAATCTCCATTTAGAACTCTAATTTTTCTCAGTAATGCTTTATATTTTTCAATGTACAGGACTTGCACAGCTTTTGTAAAATTTATCCCTAAGTATTTTATATTTTTATTACTATTTACATGTTTTCTTAAACTTCAGTTTCCAATTGTTGAATGATTGTATATAGAAATAAAAATTGATATTTACATATTGATTTTCTATCCTGCAACTTTGCTAAACTCACTTATTAATCCTAGTAATATTTTGATAGATTTCATAGGGCTTTTTACAGAGATGTTCATGCTGTCTCTGAATATAAAATGTTTTACTCTTCTTTTCCAATATGGATACCTTCCATTTGTTTTTCTTACCTTACTACACTGGTTTGAACATCCAGAACAATGTTGACTAGAAGGGATGATAGCAGACATCCTTGTCTTGTTATTAATCTTGGGGGTAAATATTCATTCTTTCACCATTAGGTGTAGGTTTTCTGTAGATGCCCTTTACTGGTTTGAGAAAGAATTCCTTGTTTGCTGATTTTTTTAGTAAGGAATAGATGATGGGTTTTATCAATGCTTTGTTTGCATTTATTGAAAAAATTTTATAGGTTTTCTTTATTAGTCTGTTAATATGGTGAATGAGGAAATACAGTGACGGATTTTGAAATGTTAAAACAATCTTGCATTCCTGGAAAACTCCAATTGATCATGAGTTATTATCCTCTTATATATCATTGGATTTAATTTGCTAAAATTGTGTTTAGAATTTTTGCATATGCCACCAAAAAAGCTCTATTGTACTAGAGCTCATCAATGAAGTTGGCAAAGTTGCAGGATGCAAAATTAATATATAGAAATCTGTTGCATTTCTATATACTAAAAATAAATGATCAGGAAGAGAAATTAAGGAAACAGTCCTATTTACCACTACATCAAAAAGAATGAGATATCTAGGAATAAACCTACCTTAGGAGGTGAAAGACCAATACTTGAAAAACTATAAGTAACTGATGAAAGAAATTGAAGATAACACAAAAAGATAGAAAATTATACTGTTTCTTGGATAGGAAGAATCAGTATTATTAAAATGACCATACTATCCAAGGCAATCTCTATAGATTGAATGCAATCCCTATCAAAATACCAATGATATTTATCACAGAACTAAAAAACATAATTTACAGTTTTCTATGGAAACAAAAAAGACATGAATAGCCAAAACAATCTGGAGAAAGAAGACCAGAGCTGGAAGGATCATGCTCCCTGGCTTCAGACCATATTACAAAGCTACAGTAATCAAAACAGTATGGTATAATGTTAACAGCTGATCTTTCAGCAGAAAATCTGCAAGCCAGAAGTGACTGGCAGGACATATTTAAAGTGATGAAAGGGAAAAACATACAACCAAGATTACTCTCCCCAGCAAGAATATCATTCAGATTCAATGGAGAAAATAAAAACTTTACAGAAAAGCAAAAGTTAAGAGAATTCAGCAGCAACAAACCAGCTTTACAACAAATGCTGAAGGAACTTCTCTAGGCAGGAAACACAAGAGAAGGAAAAGATCTATAAAAACTAACCCAAAGCAATTAAGAAAATGGTAATAGGAACATACATATCGATAATTACCTTAAATGTAAATGGAATAAATGCTCCAACCAAAAGACATAGACTGGCTGAAAGGATACAAAAACAAGACCCATATATATGTTGCCTATAAGAGACCCACTTCAGACCTAGGGACACATATAGACTGAAAGTGAGGGTATGGAAAAAGATATTCCATGCAAATGGAAATCAAAAGAAAGCTGGAGTAGCAATACTCATATCAGAGAAAATAGACTTTAAAATAAAGAATGTTACAAGAGACAAGGAAGGACACTACAAAATGATCAAGGGATCAATCCAAGAAGAAGATATAACAATTATAAATATATATGCAACCAACATAGGAGCACCTCAATACATAGGAAAATGCTAACAGCTATAAAACAAGAAATTGACAGTAACACAATAAAAGTGGGGGACCTTAACACCTCACTGACAAATGGACAGATCATCCAAAAAGAAAATATATAAGGAGACACAAGTTTTAAATGACACATTAGACAAATTGATTAATTGATATTTATAGGACATTCCATCCAAAAACAACAGAATACACTTTCTTCTCAAGTGCTCATGGAACATTCTCCAGGATAGATCATATCTTGGGTCACAAATCAGTCTTGGTAAATTTAATAAAATTAAAATCATATCAAGTATCTTTTCTGACCACAACATTGTGAGACTAGATATCAATTACCGGAAAAAAACTGGAAAAAATACAAACACATGGAGGTTAAATAATACACTATTAAATAACCAAGAGATCACTGAAGAAATCAAAGAGGAAATCAAACAATACTGAGAACCAAATGACAATGAAAACACAACGACTCAAAACCCATGGGATGCAACAAAGCAGTTCTAAGAGGGAAGTTTATACCAATACAATCCTACTGCAAGAAACAAGAAGCATCTCAAATAAACAACCTAACATTACACCTAAAGCAATTAGAGAAAGAAGAACAAAAAAAAAAACCCCAAAGTTAGCAGAAGGAAAGAAATCATAAAGATCAGATCAGAAATAAATGTAAAGAAATGAAGGAAACAATAACAAAGATTAATAAAACTAAAAGCTGGTTCTTGGAGAAGATAAACAAAATTGATAAACCATTAGCCAGACTCATCAAGAAAAAGAGAGAGAAGACTCAAATCAATAGAATTAGAAATGAAAAAGGAGAAGTAACAAATGACACTGCAGAAATACAAAGGATCATGAGAGATTACTACAAGTAACTATATGCCAATAATATGGGCAAGCTGGAAGAAATGGACAAATTCTTAGAAAAGCACAACCTTCCAAGACTGAACAAGGAAGAAATAGAAAATATAAACAGACCAATCACAAATTGAGACTGAAATTAAGACTGTGATTAAAAATCTTCCAACAAACAAACAAAAGCCCAGGACCAGATGGTTTCACAGGCAAATTCTATCAAACATTTAGAGAACAGCTAACACCTATCCTTCTCAAACTCTTCCAAAATATAGCAGAGGGAATAACACTCCCAAACTCGTTCTATGAGGCCACCATCACCCTGATACCAAAACCAGACAAAGATGTCACAAAAAAACTACAGGCCAATATCACTGATGAACATAGATGCAAAAATCCTCAACAAAATACTAGCAAACAGAATCCAACAACACATTAAAAGGATCATACACCATGATCAAGTGGGGGTTATCCCAGGAATGGAAGGATTCTTCAATATATGCAAATCAATCAATGTGATATACCGTATTAACAAATTGAAGGATAAAAACCACATGATAATCTTAATAGATGCAAGTAAAAAAGCTTTTGACAAAATTCAACACCCATTTATGATCAAAAAAACTCTCCAGAAAGTTGGCATAGCGGGAACCTACCTCAACATAATAAAGGCCATATATGACAAGCCCACAGCCAACATCATTCTCAGTGGTGAAAAACTGAAACCATTTCCTCTAAGATCAGGAACAAGACAAGGTTGCCCACTCTCAACACTATTATTTAACATAGGTTTGGAAGTTTTAGCCACAGCAATCAGAGAAGAGAAAGAAAGAAAAGGAATCCAAATTGGAAAAGAAGAAGTAAAACTGTCACTGTTTGCGGATGACATGATACTATACATAGAGAATAGCAAAGATGCTACCAGAAAACTACTAGAGCTAATCAATGAATTTGGTAAAGTAGCAGGATACAAAATCAATGCACAAAAATCTCTTGTATTCCTAGACATTAATGATGAAAAATCTAAAAGAGAAATTAAGGAAACACTCCCATTTACCATTGCAACAAAAAGAATAAAATACCTACGGATAAACCTACCTAAGGAGACAAAAGACCTGTATGCAGAAAACTCTAAGTCACTGATGAAAGAAATTAAAGGTGATACAAACAGATGAAGAGATATACCATGTTCTTGGATTGGAAGAATCAACATTGTGAAAATGACTATACTACCGAAAGCAATCTACAGATTCAGTGCAATACCTATCAAATTACCATTGGCATTTTTCACAGAAGTAGAACAAAAAGTTTCACAATATTTACAGAAACACATACTTGAGAAAGAAAAATGAAGCTGTGGGAATCAGGCTCTCTGACTTTGGACTATACTACAAAGCTACAGTAATCAAGACCATATGGTACTGGCACAGAAACAGAAATATAGATCAATGGAACAGGATAGAAAGCCCAGAGATAAACCCATGCACATATGGTCACCTTATCTTTGATAAAAGAGGAAAGAATATACAATGGAAAAAAGACAGCCTCTTCAATAAGTGGAGCTGGGAAAACTGGACAGCTACATGTAAAATAATGAAACTAGAACACTTCCTAACACCATACACAAAAATAAACTCAAAATGGATTAGAGACCCAAATGTAAGGCCAGACACTATAAAACTGTTAGAGGAAAACATAGGCAGAACACTCTATGACATAAATCACAGAAGGATCCTCTTTGACCTAGAGAAATGGAAATAAAAACAAAATAAACAATGGGACCTAATGAAACTTAAAAGCTTTTGCACAGCAAAGGAAACCATAAACAAGATGAAAAGAAAACTCTCAGAATGGGAGAAAATATTTGCAAATGAAGCAACTGACAAAGGATTAATCTCCAAAATATACAAGCAGCTCATGCAGCTCAATATCTAAAAAACAAACAACCCAATCCAAAAATGGACAGAAGACCTAAATAGACATTTCTCCATAGAAGGTATACAGATTGCCAACAAACACATGAAAGGATGCTCAACCTCACTAATCATAGGGAAATGCAAATCAAAACTAAAATGTAGTATCACATCACACCGGTCAGAATGGCCATCATCAAAAAATCTAGAAACAATAAATGCTGGAGAGGGTGTGGAGAAAAGGGAACCCTCTTGCACTGTTGGTGCAAATGTAAATTGATACAGTCACTATGGAGAACAGTATGGAGGTTCCTTAAAAAACTCAAAATAGAATTACAATATGACCCAGCAATCCCACTAGTGGGCATATACCCTGAGAAAACTATAATTCAAAAAGAGTCATGTACCACAATGTTCACTGCAGCACTATTTACAATGGCCAGGACATGGAAACAACCAAAGTGTCTGTTGACAGATGAATGGGTAAAGAAGAAGTGGCACATATATAAAATTGAATGTTACTCAGCCATAAAAAGAAACAAAATTGAGTTATTTGTAGTGAGGTGGGTGGGCCTAGTGTCTGTCATACAGAGTGAAGTAAGTCAGGAAGAGAAAATCAAATACCGTACGCTAACACATATATATGGAATCTAAAATTAAAAAAAAAAAAGGTTGTGATGAGCCTAAGGGCAGAACAGGAATAAAGATGTAGACATAGAGGATGGACTTGAGGACATGGAAAGAGGGAAGGGTAAGCTGGGATGAAGAGAGAGAGTAGCATTGACATATATACACTACCAAATGTAAAATAGGTAGCTAGTGGGAAGCAGCTGCATCACACAGGGAGATCAGCTCAGTTCTTTATGACCACCTAGAGGTGTGGGATAGGGAGGGTGGAAGGGAGACACAAGAGGAGGGGATATGGGGATATATGTATATATATAGCTGATTCACTTTGTTATATAGCAGAAGCTAACACAACATTGTAAAGCAACTATACTCCAATAAAGATGTTAAAAAATACATATGACCCAGCAATCCCACTACTGGGCATATACTCCAATAAAGATGTTAAAAAATATACTCCAATAAAGATGTTAAAAAATACATATGACCCAGCAATCCCACTACTGGGCATATACCCTGAGAAAACCATAATTCAAAAAGAGTCATGTACCAAAATGTTCATTGCAGCTCTACTTACAATAACCCGGAGATGGAAACAACCTAAGTGTCCATCATCGGATGAATGGATAAAGATGTGGCACATATATACAATGGAATATTACTCAGCCATAAAAAGAAACGAAGTTGAGCTATTTGTAATGAGGTGGATGGACCTAGAGTCTGTCATGCAGAGTGAACTAAGTCAGAAAGAGAAAGACAAATACCATATGCTAACACATATATATGGAATTTAAGGGAAAAAAAGGTCATGAAGAACCTAGGGGTAAGACGGGAATAAAGACCTACTAGAGAATGGACTTGAGGATATGGGGAGGGGGAAGGGTAAGGTGTGACCAAGCGAGAGAGAGGCATGGACATATATATACTACCAAATGTAAGGTAGATAGCTAGTGGGAAGCAGACACATAGCACAGGGAGATAAGCTCGGTGCTTTGTGACCGCCTGGAGGAGTGGGATAGGGAGGGTGGGAGGGAGGGAGACGCAAGAGGGAAGAGATATGGGAACATATGTATATGTATAACTGATTCACTTTGTTATAAAGCAGAAACTAACACACCATTGTAAAGCAATTATACTCCAATAAAGATGTAAAAAAAAAAAAGGATGTTAAAAAATAGAACAAAACAGTATGGTACTAGCACAAAAACAGACACATAGTCAATGGAACAGAATAGAGAGCCCAGAAGTAAACCCATGCACTTATGGTCAATTAATCTATGACAAAGAAGGCAAGAATATACAATGGAGAAAGCACAATAAGTGGTTCCGGGAAACCTGGACACTTACATATGAAAGAATTAATTTAGAACATTTTCTTATACCATATACAAAAATAAACTCAAAATGATTAAAGACCTATGTGTAACGTCGAAAACCAAAAAACTCCTAGAAGAAAACATAGGCAGAACACTCTTTGACACAAATTGAGCAATCTTTTTTTGGATCTCTCTCCTAAAGCAAAGGAAATAAAAGCAAAAACAAACAAATGGGACCTAATTAAACTTAAAAGCTTTTGGACAACAAAGGAAACCATCAACAAAATGAAAAGACAACCTACTAAATGGGAGAAAATATTTGCAAATCACATGATTGTTAAGGGGTTAATATCCAAAAAATATATACCGCTCATACAACTCAGTATCAAAAAAACAAAAACAGAAACAAAACCCCAAACAACCCAATTAAAATTGGACAGAAAACCTGATTGACAAAACAGGCACATGAAAATATGCTCAACATTGCAAATCAACAGAGAAATGCAAATCAAAATCACAATGAGGTATCACCTCACAGCTGACAGAATGGCCATCATTAAAATGACCACAAATAACAAATGTTGCCAAGGATGTGGAGAAAACGGAATCCTGTACACTGTTGGTGTGAATGTAAAATATTGGTTCAGCCACTGAGAAAACAGTATGGAGTTTCCTTAAAAAACTAAAAATAGTACTACCATATGATGCAGCAATTTTGCTCCTCAGTATACATCCCAAGAAAATGAAAACATGAATCTGAAAAGATACACACCCCAGTGTCCATAGCAGCTTTATTTACAATAGCCAAATATGTAAGGAACCTAAGTATACATCAACAGATCAATGGATAGAGAAGATGTTGTGCAATGTGTGTATGTATATATATATACATATATATATAGTAGTATTCCATTGTGTGTGTATATGTAATGGAATGGAATACTACTCAACCATAAAAAAGAATGACATTTTGCCATTTGCAACAACATGGATGGATTTGGAGGGTATTATGCTTAGTAAAATAAGTCAGACAAAACAAATACTATATGTACCACTTATATTACAAACTTTGTGTGTCCATAAAAATAAAACAATCTAAAAAATAAAAATTTTAAAAACTAGTGAATATAACAAAAAAGAAACTGACTCACAGATATAGAGAAGAAACTAGTGGTTTGTTTGTGGTGAGAGGAAAGGAGGGAAGGGCAAAATAGAGGTAGGGCATTAAATGGTGCAAACTACTTTGTATAAAATAAATAAGCTACAAAAATATTTTGTACAGCACAGGGAATATAACCAATGTTTTATAATAAATATAAGTGGAACTTATAAAAATTTTACATCACTATGTTCTATAACTGAAATGAATAAAATTGTAAATCAACTATACCTAAATAAAACTTTTTAATTCAAAAAATTGAAAAAAATCAGTTGACTGTAGATCCATGGATTTATTTCTTGACTCTGTACTCTTTTCCATTTGTTTATATGTCTCTGTTTATGCCAGTACCATATTGTTTTGCTTACTGTAACTTTGTAATATATTATGAAGTCAGGCAGTGTTATGCCTCCAAGTTTGTTCTTCTTGCTCAAGAGTACTTTGGCTTTGGGGGATATTTTGTGATTCCATGTGAATTTTAGAATTGTTTTTTCTGTATCTCTAAAGAATGCCATTGGGATTTTGATAAGGATTGCATTGAATCTATAGATCATTTGGGGTAGTATGGACATTGAAACAATTCCTCAATCCATGAACACAGTGTGCCTTTCCATTTATCAGTGTCTTTAATTTTATAATTTTCAGAGTACAAATCTTTCTCTTCTTTGGTTAAGTTTATTCCAAAATATTTTACTCTTTTTATTTCTATGGAGAATGTGGTTATTTTCTTAATTTCCTTTTTGGGAAGCTTGTTGTTTGTATAGAAATGTGATTGGTTTTTACCTGTTGATTTTGTGTCCTACAACTTATAGACTTCATTGTTAACTCTAACAGGTTTTTGTTGTTAATTCTAACAGGTTTTTGTTGTTGTTGTAGTTAAGCCTTCATAGTTTTCTATGTATCTGATCATTTCAACTGCAGAGTTGATTTTTCTTCTTCCTTTCCAATTTGAATGTTTTTAAAATTTTTTCTCATCTAATTGCCCTATCTAGGACTTCTAGTACTATGGAGAAAAGAAATGGTGAGAATGGGTGTCCTAGCCTTGTACCCAATTTTAGATGGAAAGTTTTCAGTTTTTCTTCATTGATTATGATGTTAGCTGTCAGCTTATTAGATGTGGGCTTTATTGTGTTGAAGTAAATTCCTTCTATACCTATTTTGTTGAGAGTTTTAATCATGAACGGATGTTGAACTCTGGCATACTTTTTCTCTATTGAGATGATCATGTGGCTTTTTTACTTCATTTTGTCAGTATGTTGTATCATATTGATTGATTTGCATATGTCAAACCATCCTTGCATCCCAGAGATAAATCCCTCTTGGTCATGATGTATGATCCTTTTAATGTCCTGGTGAATTCGGTTTGCTAGTATTTTACTAAGTGTTTTTACATCAATGTTCATTAGGGATATTGGCCTGTAATTTTCTTTTCTTGTAGTGCCTTGTCTGTTTTTGGTATTAGGGTGAAGTAGGCCTCATAAGATAAGTTTAGAAGTGTTTCCCTCTTCTTCTAGTTTTAGGAAGAGTTTAAGAAAGATTTGTAATAATTCTTTGAATGTTTGGTAGGATTCACCATGAAGCCATCTGGTCCTGGACTTTTCTTTGTTAGGAAGTTTTTGTTAACAGACTCAATCTCCTAATTTGTTATGGCTTTGTTTAGGCTTTCTATTTCTTCTTGATTTAGTTTTGGTAGGTTGTATGTTTCTAGGAATTTATCCATTTCTTCTAGATCATCCAATTTGTTGGTGTGCTTTTGTTCATAATAGTCCTTGATAACCCTTTTTATTTCTGAGGCATCCACTGTAATGTTTCCTCTCTCATTCTGATTGTACTTTTTGAGACTTCTCAGATATTTTGTCTAGGAATTTAGACTCTAGCTAAGAGTTTTGTTTAACTTTTCAATAAACCAACTCTTAGTTTTGTTTTATTCTATTTTTCTCTGATTTATTTCTGCTCTAATCTTTATTATTTCCTTTCTTCTGCAAATTTTGAGCTTAGTTTGTTCTTCTTTTGTAGTTTCTTGAGATGTGAAGTTAGGTTGTTTATATTAGATCTTTCTTCTCTTTATTTTAGACATTTATTACTCTAAACTCTTGGTACTGCTTTCATTGCATCCCATAACTTTTAGTATGCTCTGTGCCTTTTATTGTTGTTGTTTCAAGATACTTTTAAAATTCCCTTTTGATTTCCTCTTTGATTCAGTGGTCATTCGAGTGTATTGTTTAATTTTCATTTATCTGTGAATTTTGCAAATTTCTTATTTCTATTGATTTCTAGTTTCTTTCCACTTTTGGGAAAAGATACTTGGAATGATCTCAATCTTTTTTAAGTTTGTTAAGACTTGTTTTGCTACCTAACATGTGATCTGTCCTGGAGAATATTCCATTTATGCTTGAGAACAATGTGTATTCTTTGATTGTTGGGTAGAAAGTTCTGTACATGTCTGTTAGGTCTATTTGGTCTACAGTGTTGTTCAGGTCAGTTGTTTCTTTATAAATTTTTTGTCTGGGTGTCTGTCTATTATTATAAGTGGAATATTGAAGTTCCCTACTATTATTGCACTGCTGTCAATCTCTCCCTTCAGATCTGTCAATATTTGCTTTATATATTTGGGTGCTCTGATGTTGTGTGCATATATATTTATAATTGCTGTATCTTCCTGTTGAATAGATTCTCTTAACATTATACAGTGACCTTCTTTTTTTTTAAGACATTTATTTAGTTATTTTTGGCTGTGCCGTGTGGCATGCAGTATCTTAGTTCCCTGATCAGGGATCAAACCCCGGCCCACTGCATTGGGACTGTGGAGTCTTAACCACTGGTCTGCCAGGGAAGTCCCTACAATGACCTTCTTTGTCTTTAGAGACAGTTTTAGACTGAAAGTATATTTTGTCTGATATAAGTATAGCCATCCCTGATTTCTCTGGTTACCACTTGCAGGAAATATCATTTTTATCCCTTTATTTTCAACCTATGTTTGTTTTTATATATAACTTGAGTTTCATGTAGACAACATTTCACCAGATCTTTTTCTATTATTGTTATCTTTTCAGCCATTCTATGCTTTTCAATTGGTGAGTTTAATCCATTTTACATTTACTCATTGATAGATGAGGACTTACTATTGCCATTTATTAGTTGTTTTCTGTTTTGCAGTTGTTTTGTCTCTCTCACTGTCTTTTCTGTTGTTGCTGTTATTTGATGATCTTTTGTAGTGATTTGCTTTGATTCTTTTCACTTTGTTCTGTATCTGCTATAGTTTTTCCTTTGTGGTTAGCTTAAAACTTGCTTAAAATATCTTGTACTTATAATCCTGTATTTTAAGTTGCTAGCAACTTCAATTGCAAAAAAAACCTCTACACTTTTACTCCTCATCTCTACACTTTGTGTTCTTGTAGTCAGAGTTTGGTTCTCTATATATTGTGTATCCATTAATAAAGTTCTATCTTTTAACTTTCATATTGGGGTTAAAGGTAATTTATGTATCACCATTACATTGTTTCCTTATTCTGTATTTGTTTATATATTTATTATTACCAGTGAGATTTATGCTTTCATGTTGCTTCTAGTTTTTGTTTCAGTCTTAAGAATTCCTTTAAGCATTTCTTGTAAGACAAGTCTACAAGAAACTGCTCAGTTTTTGTTTGTCTGGGAAAGACTTTATCTTTCTTTCATTTTTTAAATGTAATTTTACTGGATGTCTTATTTTTGTCAGTTTTGTTTTTTTCTTTCAGGACTTTGAATTTATCATTCCATTCTATCCTGGCCTACAAGATTTCTGCTGAGAAATATATTCACAGTCTTCTGGGGGTTTCCTCATATGTCACTTTTCTCTGCTGCTTTCAAAATTATCTCTTTGTCCTTGAATTTGATTTATAATGCACCTTGGTGTGGTCTTCTTTGGAATGATCCAGTTTGGAAACTTTTGATCTCTCTGAATCTTGATGTCCATTTTCCTCCCATGATTTGGGAAGTTTTCAGCTATTATATATTTAAATAAGCCTTCTGCTTCCTTCCCTATCCTCCTTCTGGGACTCCCATAATGCATATATTCATCTAGTGTTATCCCATAAATCCATTATTTTAATTCTGTTTCCTCCTCTGACTGGATGATTTCAAATGACCTTTCTTTGAGTTCCAAGATTGTTTCTTCTGCTTAATCAAATTCGTTATTGAAGATTTCTATTGCATTTTTTCATTTTATTTATTGAACTCTTCAGCCCCAGAATTTCTGTTTTGTTTTGTTTGGAGATTTCTATCTCTTTGTTAAACATCTCATTTTGTTCATGTATTGTTTTCCTGATTTTGTTGAGTTATCTGTCAGTGTTTTTATATAGCTCTCACTAAGCTTCTTTGAAACAATTATTTTGAATTCTTGGTTAGGCAAGTCATAGATCTCCATTTCTCTGGGGATGGTTATGGGAAAATTATTTTGTTCTTTTGGTGATATCATGTTTCTTCAGTGTGTGTGTGTGTGTGTGTGTGTGTGTTTGTGTGTGTGTGTGTGTGTGTAGTCCTTGCAGACTTATGTTGATGTCTGCACATTTGAAGGAGCAGTCACCTCTTTCAGATTTTTTGTAATGGCTTCAGTGGAAAAACCTTCACCTGTGGGTAGGTGTGAGAATGTCAGTTGGGTGGGGTGCAGTGGCTCCAGCTCTGTGAGGGGGAGGGGCAAAGTGGCATGGACAACAGGCAGCTCTGTCAGCTGAGGTCAGATTCAGTGAAGACCATAGGAATCCTCAGCAGCCAAGGCTGTGAGTGTCTACAACAGCAGCAAGGGCTGTCTGGGTCCTCATTGGTGAAGGTTGCTGGGATACTCAGTGGTGAAGGCTTCTAGGGTCCTAATGCTCTCCTTTCCCCCCAGAGTGGGAAATTGCAGCTAAGGAGGTCCTTCTTGGTACCAGTTTCTTGGTTGTAGGTATGTGCATGGTGGTGGTGGTTCTGGGGTCCAGGATGTACGTGCATATGTGCATATCGCAATGAAATGGTTAGAGGTTGTGGTATTTGCATGCACATGGTGGCATAGGGTAGTGGCACCGAGGCTGGAGATGGTGCAAAGGCTCTGGCCTTGGTGAGGGGGTGCACACTGATATGTACTCTGGGCAGCTTCATCAGCTCAGGTTAACATTGGAGAAGACTGGAGGGTACTTTGTGTGAAAGCTGCACATGTCTACAGCAGTGGCAAGGGCTGCTAGGTTCCTCCTGCTCTCCTTTTCCCCCATGGGGGAAGGTCATAGCCAAGGGGATTCCTCTCGATGCCAAGCTGTGCTGGGCTGGGTCATGGGATGATATGGATAAAATGCTTCCTATGACTTTCTATACAGCTATCCTGAGTTTTTGCACTCCACTCATTTGCTATAGCTTCTTGATCGTACTCTGGAGCTGTCTTAGAGAGCTTTCTCTTGGTGGATAATTGTTTGTGGGTAATTGTTTAACCATTGTTTTTGTGTATGGTTGAGCTTTGGGACCTGTTAGTCTGCCATCTTGCTGAGGTCACTTCCCT
>NW_006773751.1:441103-455040 GCF_000442215.2 Lipotes vexillifer
AAAAATGTTTTAACTATAAATTCAATTTATTTAATAGATATAGGGTTATTCAGATTTTTTAATTCTTCTTGAGTGAGTTTTGGTGGTTTGTGTCTTTCAAGGAACTTGTCAATTTCATCTAAGTTTTAGAATTTCTTGGTGTAAAGTTGTTCATAATACCCTTCTGTTTTCTTTTTAATATCTGTAGAACCTGGGGTGATGTATCCTCTCCCATTTCTAATATTGGATATTTGAGTCTTTGTTTTGTTTTGTTTTCTTATTAGTCTGGCTAGAAGCTTACAGTGTTATTGATTTTCTCAAAAAATCAGCTATTTTTACTGATTTTTTTCTATTTTATTCATTTCCATGCTGATGTTTACTATTTTCTATCCCATGTTTACTTGGGGTTTAATTTGCTCTTCTTTTTGTAGCTTCTTAAGGTAAGAAGCTGAGGTCATTGATATAAGTTCATTCTTCTTTTATAATATAAGCATCTAATTTACCCTTATGTACTGCTTTAGTGGCATCTCACTCTTTTTTTTTTTTTTTTTTTTTTTTTTTTTTGTTACGGCATGCGGGCCTCTCACTGTCGTGGCCTCTCCCATTGCGGAGCACAGGCTCCGGACGCACAGGCTCCGCGGCCACGGCTCACAGGCCCAGCTGCTCCACGGCATGTGGGACCTTCCCAGACCGGCATGCGGGATCTTCCCAGACCGGGGCATGAACCCGCGTCCCCTGCATTGGCAGGTGGACTCTAAACCACTGCGTCACCAGGGAAGCCCTGCCCTATCAATTTATAAGAGAGAAGTATTGGAAGCTCTCACTATAATTGTGTATTTGTCTTTCTCCTTCAAGTTCAAGCTGTTTTTGCTTCACATATTTGTTGTGTTATTAGATTCATAAACATATAGAATTGTTATTTTTGTAATTGTCTTTATCCCTGTTAGTATTATTTGCTATGAAATTTAGACCTTCCAACCTTCTTTTGATTAATTTGAGCATGGTATATTTTTTCCATCCCTTCATTCATAAGCTATTTGTGTCTTTATATTTCAAGTGGGTTCCTTGCGATCAAGATATACTTGGGTCTCACTTTTTATACAATCACAGTGTTTGCCTGTTAGTTGTGTTATTTTGACCATTCTATTTATTGTGATTATTGATATGATTAGATTTGTCTAACATGTTATTTGTTTTATATTTGTTCCCTGTGCTCTTCCCTGACCCCCTTATTCTTCTTTTTCTGCCTTCTTTTGGGAATACTTAAATAGATTTCATGATTCCATTTTATTGCCTTTTTTAGCTTATTGGTTATAGATCTTTGCATTGTTATTTGAGTCTTTGCTTTAGAATATATAGTACACTCCTTTAACTTACCAAACTCCATATTTGAATGATACTTTACCACTTCATGTATAATAGAACTTTACAATAGTATATTTCTTCCTTCCTCAACTCTGCGATATATTTGTCAAATATTTTACCGCTACATGTGTATAAGATTGCAATAAACTAAACACCACATTGTTATCATTTGTGTTTAAACAGTTAATTGTCTTTTAAAGTGATTTAAAAAGTGGGAAAAAATCATAAATATTTTTCCATGTAGTTACCATTTCCTCTGCTCTTCATATGTTTTTATAGGCCATATTTCCATCTGGTGTCACTTTCCTTCTGCCTGAATGATTTCCTTTAACATTTATGATAGTGCAGATATGCTGGCAAAAAATATATATATATATATATTATATATATATATTTCTGGTTTCTTAGTCTGAAAAAGCATTTTGCCTTCATTTTTAAAAGATATTTTCTCTGGGCCTAAAATTCTAGGTTGACAGTTGCTTTATTTTAGTCCTTTAGAGTGTGATTCCACTGTCTTCTCACTTGCATTGTTTCCAATAAGACATCTGTTTTATTCCTTACCTTTATTCTTCTGCGGATAATGTGTCTTTTATTCATTTGGCTGCTCTTAAGATTTTCTCCTTATCACTGGTTTTGAAGTTTTATTATGTTGTATCTTGATGTAATTTTATTAATGTTTTTGTGCTTAGGGGTTTGTTGAAATCCTTGCGTGTGTATTTTTATCGTATTGATCAAATTTGGGAACATGTCAGTCATTATTTCTTCAAATATTTATTCTGAAACACTCCTGCACTGTAGGTTCTTCAATTAAAAATATATTAGGTTGCTTGAAGATATTCCAAAGCTCATTAATGCTTTGTTCATTTTTAAAAATTATCTTTGTGTATTTCATTTTGAATAGTTTATATTGCTATGTCTTCATAGTTTTCTGATCTTTTATTTTGTCATGTCTAATCTGCTATTAATCCCAGCCATTGAATTTTTATCTCAGCCATTGTACTTTTTATTTCTTTAAGTTTTCTCTAGCTCTTTTTAAAATATCTTCCATGTCTCTAGTTAACTTTTAAATTATATAGAATACAGCATTTAATTTCATTGTCCTTATCTATTAGTTCTAGTGTCTGTCAGTTCTCGGTTATTTTCAATTATTTATCTCCTCATTATGGATTGCATTTTCTTCCTTCTCTTTATGCCCAGTAGTTTTTTTATTAGATACCGAACATTTTGAATTTTACCCTGTTGAGTGCTGGATATCTCTGTACTCTTATACTCTTGGGCTTAGTTCTGGAACATAGTTAAGTTACCTGGAAACACTTTAATTCTTTCCTGTCTTTTAAGATTTGTTAGGCAAGACTGAAGCGGTTATCAGTTAAGGGCTAATTATTCCCCACCACTGAAGCAAGAAAACTTCTGTTTAATCTACCCATTGCCCCTTGAATCTTAAGGTTTTCCATTCTAGGTGTTGAGAATAGACACTATTCTCGGCCCAATATGAGTGTTTCATATTAATCCTTTAATCCTTTCAGATTATTCCCCATAGTTTTAGATAATTTTTGTACACATATGCACTGGTCAATATTCAGATGAATACTCAATGAGTACCCTCTGCAAATATTCAAGGCACACACACACTCTCTCTCTCTTTATAGCATTTTTCTCTCTGATACTTTGTCCTGAGAATTCTACCAACTTAATTTCACCAGAATCTCAGCTTTCCCTCTCCAGTCACAGTGTTCCACCCTGTACCAGAATCTGGCAACAACCTGGCTGCAAGCTGGGGTAATCACAAGACCTACCTCGTTTCTTTCCTGGGACTCAGAGATCACTGTCCTTTGTTTGCTCATGCCTGGGGTCTTGCAAACCATTGCTTTATATATTTTGCCCATGTTTTGGCTGTTTCCAATGGGAGAGTAAACATGATCCCTGTCACTCTTAGTCAGAAGTAGAAGTCCCAGAAATTTTGTCTCAGGAGGTATTGGATTAGGCCTAACATATGATTCTGAGAAGCAACCAAGCTTGGGGGCTTCTGCTCTAGGCTAAAGAATAACCTCAGGAAAAATGATAACTTCCACAGTCAAATAAGCAATGAGATGAAGGGAATCTCTGTTTTCCTTCCATCATAAGCAAAAGTTAGAAGATGTTTCCTTCCTGCTGCTATGGCCCTTTGTCTAATCCAGAGCATAGTCAATCTTATATTCTCCTTCAATGTTAAGATTCCAGGAGGTACTTCCTGTAATTGCCTACTCTGTCCTCTGACTCTACATTGCCCTCTCCCTCCCTAGTTACTGGTAAAGCTCACAACTAACCTTTGAGGTTGATAGGTTGATTATATTATATGTTGTTCTACTTTGCAGACTGAACAATTGAAGGCCAGCAAATGGTGTAGGACATCACACAACAAGAGGCAGATCTAATAAGGAAATCTCTGGGTTCCCTGGGGAGTCCATAGATTTTAACAGAGAAAGGAAGGCAGCCCTTGGGGGAGGACCCAGAACCGCCAGTCTGCAGTCTGAGACCTAGAGACTTGTGTCCCTTGTAATTTTGCCCAGGCAGGTGCTGCTGCAAATGCTATTCTTGTTGTCAGGACTCTAATTTGGGATTAAAACACAGCAGCTTGGCTCACTATCTCAACACTTTAGTTATCACTTTACCTTCTAGAATTTCAGTTAAAGATTTTTTCACTTTTACAAACTTGTGGGAAGAAAGGGTACCCCCAAATGACTCCTCATTGCCTCATGGATCCAGATTCAGAAGAATCCACCAGAGAAAACATCACTCACTCAGGCTCCCAAGGCAAGTAGAAATGGTGTATTATCCCCTTTTTATAAGTGAGGAAGCTGAGACCTTGATGAATTATATGGCCATGGGCCTGTGCTGAGATATCTCTAGGTTAAGGAAAAGTAAGTGAGTGCTTAGGACCTCGAAAACACCAAACTTAGTCTCTGGTTTCGCATTAGAATACAACAGAAAGTGAAATAAACATACCGCCTACTGGGCATTTCAGGACTATCATCTAATGGCTAGAGTGATTGTCAATCTTTGCCCGCTTGTGAAAGGTACTTGTTGACTGCTGGTCAGATCAATCGGAGCACAGTAAGTTTAGCCAAACAAACTCAGCAATGCTTAGCATAATGGCCAATCACAGAGTTGTTGGGTGATGGTGGTAGTTCTTTTCAAACCACCAGAACTTTGATAACAAAGTGAATCTAGTTGTTTTATATTATATTAAGCAACATATATCATTAAGAAAAGTGAAGTATCTATAAGGTAAAGCTTAGTAAAACAATAAGCCTATGTTTATCCCCAATGTCTATCAGTAGAAAAAAAAGTTCCAAGAGCAGAAAATTTGATCGAGTTATGCAAAAACAGAAAGAAGGAAAGAGGGTCTTTAGAAGATGGTTTTGTCTCCTGTATGACTTTCACCTGGGGCCTAACTACTACCTCAAGTTGCCTCCTAATCATATAACCAGAAAATGTAGAGCCAGAATTATTAGGGTTCTTGGTATTAATACTTAGTTGGGTGGCTGGCAAATACACAATGAATGAGTTAATGAGAGAAGAAATGAAACTCCTTTTCTGGCCTGCTCGGCCCTTCCTGATGTGCCCTCAGCCTGTCTCCCTGTCTCCTCACCTACTATGCTCCTTGTTCACTCCTCCAGTTTCCTTGACATTCTTGTTCTTTTTGAAGCATGACCTGCTCATTCTTGCCTTAAGATCTTTGCACAGGCTGTTTCCTTTAGCTAATTGCCCTTCTCCAGATCTCAACATGGTGGACTCTTTCTTACTGACCTTCCTGATTCCTGATCTAAAATGGCTCATTAATCATCACATCACATCCTCCTCCTGACTTTCACCTTAGTATCATCGCCACCTGGTATTGGTGTATTTGTTTTTTTTCTCTCTCTCTTCCTCATTAAAATGCAAGCTCTATAATAACCAGCATTTATATAGACTATGTGCCTTGCATCATTCTAGGAACTTTACACATGGAATAATGTGTTTAATCCTCATAACAACCCCATGAGTTTAGTTTATTATTACCCTTATTTCACAAGTGATGAAACTGAGTCAAAGTCTATAATGAAATCGATGTGTGGGGAGATGAAATAACTTGTTAGTAAATGGCAAGGCAGGGCTTCGAACCCAGGCAGTCAGACTCCAGAATGCATGTTCTCTCTGCCCCCTTCTGCAGGGAGCTGTTAGTCAGTGTCCTCCAAGAAGCAAACACCAAGATGGGATTAGACATGCAAGAAACTTACTGGGGGAAATCCCAGTAACAGAATATGAAAAAAGAGCCGGAGGAAACTGGTAGAGAAGTTAGACCATGATGGAGTTCTGACCCTGGTGACGGAGAGAGGGGTGGAAGGCAGAAGGAGGGAAAGAAGGAACACCACAGATTGCAGTATCATTTTAAGAAAAGTCTCCCAAAAAAGTCAGAATCATGCATCAGAGGAGTCATATCTTCCAGGACCTAGCCTGCCTTTGTACCTCTGCCAAGTTCATTCATTAACTGGGAGCAGTCCTTGGGAGGTGTAGCCTTGGCAGGAATATGGTGATGGATTTCAGAGCACAGCAGCTGGGGCTGTCAGTTAATGACATTCCCTGAGATGTGTATTTTCACAGTCACCACAGGGATGCTGCCTTGTTAAACTACCATACCTCTGACACCTAGACACCTAGACTAGCACATGGCAGACACTTAATATTTGTCAACTAAATAAATTACCCCTTGGAAAATAAATATAAGATACTTAATGATTGATGGTTGGATATAAACAAATAAGTGAACAAATGAACACACAAAAGAAATAAAAAGAAGTCTCCTAACTCCTTTAACATTTGCCCATCACCATTGTTGCTTTGGTGAAAAGCAGGAGTGGGAGGAACTTCAAATAGGGTCATAGGAGACAAAGTATCTGCTTCAACCTTTCTTCTTGGTAATGCTGTGTTTAGGCAATGATTTACAAAGGTAAGTGTACTCCCCCAGGGAAAAGAATGCTATTTGGCTGTTGTTTGGGCAGATGTACTTCTGAACACTTCAGACCTGCACATTTCAAGAACTTAATCCACATGAAGTAATGATAGTTCACTCTCCTGAATCCATTCCAAGCTGTCTAGATATATCGCATTGTGTTTTGTATCACAGACAGGCCCTCTCAGGCTCACAATTTCCTTCCTCTTTCTTCCTTTTTCCCCCTTTTTACTTTTGTTTTCCTCTTTTCCCCTTTCTTTCCATCTCTCCCTCGCTTTCTCCCGCCCTCCCTTCCTTCCTCCCTTCTTTCCTTTTTACCTTTCCTTTAAACAACAAAGATGTATTCTCTCACAGCTCTGAAAGCTAGACATCTGAAATCAAGGTGTGTCTGTAAGACAAAGCTCCCTCTGGGGGCTCTAGGGGAGAATCCTTCCTTGCCTCTTCTTACCTTCTGGTGGCTCCTGGTCACTCTTGGCTTAGAGCTGCCCCACTCCAGTTTCTGCCTCCACCATCAGATGCTGTTCTCCCTGTGTCTTCTGTCTCTATATAGAAAATGTCCTCATCTTTATTTTTAATTCTGGCCAAATATATATAACATAACATTTATTTTAACCATTTTTAAGTGTATAGTTCAGTGACATTAAGTGCATTCACCTTTGCTGCACAACCATCACCACATCGGTCTCTAGAACACTTCATCTTGCATCACTGAAATTCTGTACCCACTACACACCAACTCCCCATCCCCCTCTTTCCCCAGCCCCTGGCAGCCACCATTCTACTTTCTGTTTCTATAAATCTGACTACTCTAGCTACCTCATATAAGTGGACTCAGACAGTATTTGCCCTTTTGTGATTGGTTTATTTCACTTACCATAATGTCTTCAAGGTTCATGTTATAGCATGTGTTTAGAATTTCTTTCCTTTTTAAGGCTGAATGATATTCCATTGTACATTGTATTCGTTTTCTAGGGCTGCCATAATAAAATACTACAGACTAGGTGGCTTAAATAACAGAAATTTATTTTCTCACAGTTCTGGAATTTAGAAGTCCAAGATCAAGGTGTCTGCAGGCTTGGATTCTTCTTGAGGCCTCTCTCCCTGGCTTGCAGATGGCCACCTTCTCACTATGTCCCCACATAGTCATCTCTCTGCCTGTTGTCAGTGTGCCAATCTCCTCTTCTACCCAGATGACCTCATTTTCCCTTAATCACCTCTTTAAAGACCCTACCTCCAAACTGTCACATTCAGAGGTAATAGGGTGAGTACTTCAGCACATGAAATTGGGCGGCAGGGCACAATTCAGCCCATGACAGCCATGGAACGGTTATCAAAATCAGAAGGTTAACATTGATACAATTCTATTATGTATTCTATAGTCTTGGTTCAAATTTTTCCAGTTGTTCTAGGAATGTCATTTTCCTGAATGAGGATACAATCCAGGTTCAGACCTTGCATTAGTTATCCTGTCTCTTTCGTCTCCTTTAGTCTCAAACATGTTTTCAATCTTTCTTTCATGACCTTAATTTTTTTTTTTTGGCGGTACGCGGACCTCTCACTGTTGTGGCCTCTCCCGTTGCGGACGGAGCACAGGCTCTGGACGCGCAGGCTCAGAGGCCATGGCTCACGGGCCCAACCGCTCCGCAGCATGTGTGATCTTCCCGGACTGGGGCACGAACCCGTGTGCCCTGCATCGGCAGGTGGACTCTCAACCACTGTGCCACAAGGGAAGCCCCATGACCTTAATACTTTGAAATGTATTGTTCAGTTATTTTACACAATGTCCCTCTTTGTATGTTTCCTCGTGATTAAATTAGGTTTTGCATTTTTCAAGAATGCCACAGAAGTGATATTGTGTCCTTCTCAGTGCATGGTATCAGGAGGCATAATGTTAATTTGTCCAATTTCTGGTGATGTTATCTTTGACTATTCGGTAAGGGTGGTGTCTGCCAGTCTCCCCCACTGTATTTTTTTTCCTTGTAATGAATAAATATCTTATGGGGAGATATTTTGAGACCATGTAAATATCATGTTTCTCATACTTTTGTCTACAAATTTTAGTTTCCACTGATGATTCTTGCTGAAAACTATTACTTTAGTGTTTACTAAGTGGTGATTTTCTAGTAATCCTTCTATATTTATTGGAGTGTAATTCAAGGAAGAGCTTTCTTTTCTCCACCATTTATGTATCTATTCAATTATTTATGTATATCTGTGTGGACTTATGGATTCAATTTTACTCTATGAGTTATAACATACAGTTACTCATTTTGCTGCTCAAATTGTTCTGGATTTGGTCATTGGGAGCTTATTCATTTGGCTTCAGTGTCTTTTTATATGGCTCTAACATTTTTCAAGCATTTCCTAATCTCTGACCCCACAAGATGTTCCAGACTTCTTATATTTGTCCTGCCCAATCCTTGAAATGTGCCTTTTCTTCAAGGAGTCCTGGTTCATTTTATTGAGAATTATACTTTATTGAAGCAGTTACTTTTACTAGAGAATAGGCACTAAGTGTGCTCATTGGTGTAGGGGTATAATTGCTTCCAGTCCTTCTCAGCAGAGAGAGCTATGAATGCACACAGACACAGACACAGACAGACAGACAGACAGACACACACACACACACACACACACACACACAGAGCTACTTTTATATCTATCTGTATATATATATATATATTTTGAAGAATTCTTTAAATTTTCTTTAATAGATGTTTATTGGAGTATAATTGCTTCACAATACTATGTCAGTTTCTGTTGCACAAGAAGGCAAATCAGCCATATGCATACACATGTCCCCATATCCCCTCCCTCTTGAGCCTCCCTCCCATCCTCCCTATCCCACATCTCTAGGTCATCGCAAAGCACCGAGCCGATCTCCCTGTGCTATGCTGCTGCTTCCCACCAGCCAACTGTTTTACATTCGGTAGTGTATATATGTCGATGCTACTCTCACTTCACCCCAGCTTTGCCCTCCCACCCCATGTTTTCAAGTCCACTTTCTATGTCTACCCCTTTATTCCTGCCCTACAACTAGGTTCATCAGTACCACTTTTTTTTTTTTTTAGATTCCATGTATATGCGTTAGCATACGGTATTTATTTTTCACTTTCTGACATACTTCACTCTGTATGGCAGACTCTAAGTCCAACCACATCACTACAAATAACTCAATTTCGTTAATTTTTTTGGCTGTGTAATATTCCATTGTATATACGTGCCATATCTTCTTTATCCATTCATCTGTCAATGGCTACTTGGGTTGGTTCCATGTCCTGGCTATTGTAAATAGTGCTGCAGTGAACATTGTGGTACACGCCTCTTTTTGAATTATGGTTTCCTCAGGGTATATGCCCAGTAGTGGGATTGCTGGGCCATATGGTAATTCTATTTTTAGTTTATTAAGGAACCTCCATACTGTTTTCCATAGTGGTTGTATCAATTTACATTCCCACCAACAGTGCAGGAGGGTTGCCTGCTCACCACACCCTGTCCAGCATTTACTGTTTCTAGCTTTTTTGATAATGGCCATTCTGACTGGCATGAGGTGATACCTCATTGTAGTTTTGATTTGCATTTCTCTAATAATGATGTCGAGCAGCTTTTCATGTGCCTCTTGGCCATCTGTATGTCTTCCTTGGTGAAATGTCTATTTAGGTCTTCTGCCTATTTTTAAACCGGATTGTTTGGGTTTTTATGATATTGAACACCATGAGCTGTTTGTATATTTTGGAGATTAATCCTTTGTCGTTTCATCGGCAAATATTTTCTCCCATTCTGAGGGTGCTTTTTTTGTCTTCTTTATGATTTCCTTTGCTGTGTAAAAGCTTTTAAGTTTAATTAAGTCACATTTGTTTATTTTTGTTTTTCTTTCCATTACTCTTGGAAGTGGATCAATAAAGATCTTGCTGTGGTTTATGTCAAAGAGTGTTTTTCCTATATTTTCCTCTAAGAGTTTTATAGTGTCTGGTCTTACATTTAAGTGTTTAATCCATTTGGAGTTTATTTTTGTGTATGGTGTTAGGTAGTATTCTAATTTCTTTTACATGTAGCTTCCCAGTTTTCCCAGAACCACGTATTGAGGGGGCTGTCTTTTCTCCATTGTATGTTCTTGCCTCCTTTGTCATAAATTAGATGCCCACATGCACGTGGGTTTACCTCTGGACATTCTACCTTGTACCATTGATCTATATTTCTGTTTTTGTGCCAGTACCATACTATCTTGATTACTGTAGCTTTGTGGTATAGTTTGAAGTTGAGGAGCCTGATTCCTCTGTCTCCCTTTTTCTTTCTCAAGATTGCTTTGGCTATTCGGGGTCATTTGTGTTTCCATACAAACTGTAATAGTTTTGGTTTTAATTCTGTGAAGAATACCATTGGTAGTTTGATAGGGATTGCATTGAATCTGTAGATTGCTTTGGGTACTGTAGTCATTTTCACAATATTGATTCTTCCAATCTAAGAACATTGTATATTTCTCCATCTCTTTATGTCATCTTTGATTCCTTTCATCAGTGGTTTATAGTTTCCTGAGTACAAGTCTTTTGCCTCCTTAGGCCAGTTTATTCCTAAGTATTTTATTCTTTTTGTTGCAATGGTAAATGGGAGGGTTTCCTTAATTTCTCTTTCTTATTTTTCATTGTTTGTGTATAGGAATGCCAGAGATTTCTGTGCGTTAATTTTGCATCCTGAAACCTTACCAAATTCATTGATTAGGTCTATTAGTTTTCTGGTGGCATTTTTGGGATTTTCTATGTATAGTATCATGTCATTGGCAAACTGTGACAGTTTTACTTCTTTTCCAATTTGGATTCCTTTTATTTCTTGTCTCTGCGGCTAGGACTTCCAAAACTATGTTGAATAAGAGTGGTGAGAGTCTTGTTCCTGATCTTGGTGAGAGTCTTGTTCCTGATCTTAGTGGAAATGCTTTCAGTTTTTTATCATTTTAGTATGATGCTTGCTGTGGGTTTGTCATATATGGCCTTTACTGTGCTGAGGTAGGTTCCCTCTATGCTCATTTTCTGGAGAGTTTTTATTATAAATTGGTGCTGAATTTTGTCAAAAGGTTTTTCTGCATCTATTGGGATATGGTTTTTATTCCTTAATTTGTTAATGTGGTGTATCACATTGATTGATTTGCGTATATTGAAGAATCCTTACATCCCTGGGATAAATCCCACTTGATCATGGTGTATGATCCTTTTAATGTGCTGTTAGATTCTGTTTGTTAGTGTTTTGTTCAGGATTTTTACATGTATGTTCATCAGTGATATTGGTCTATAATTTTCTTTTTTTGTGATATCTTTTTCTGGTTTTGGTATCAGGGTGATGGTGGCTTCGTAGAATGAATTTGGGAGTGTTTCTCCCTTTGCAAATTTTTGGAAGAGTTTGAGAAGGATAGATGTTAGCTTTTCTCTAAATGTTTGATAGAATTTGCCTGTGAAGCCATCTGGTCCTGGGCTTTCGTTTCTCAGAAGATTTTTAATTACGGTTTCAATTTCATTACTTGTGATAGGTCTGTTTATATTTTCTAATTCTTCCTGGTTCAGTATTGGAAAATTGTACCTTTCCAACAATTTATCCATTTCTTCGTGGTTGTCTATTTTATTGGCATATAGTTGTTTGTAGTAGTCTCATAATCCTTTGTATTTCTACAATGTCAGTTGTGATTCCTCCTTTTTCATTTCTAATTTTATTGATTTGCATCTTCTCCCTTTTTTTCTTGATGAGTCTGGCTAGGGTTTTATCAATTTTGTTTATCTTCTCAAAGAACTGGCTTTTAGTTTTATTGATCTTTGCTATTGTTTCCTTCATTTCTATTCATTTATTTCTGCTCTGATCTTTCTGATTTCTTTCCTTCTACTGACTTTCAGTTTTCTTTGTTCTTCTTTCTCTAGTTGTTTTAAGAGTAGGGTTAGATTGTTTATTTGAGATTTTTCTTGTTTCTTGAGGTGAGATTGTATGGCTACGAACTTCCCTCTTAGAACTGCTTTTGTTGCATCCCACAGGTTTTGAGTTGTCGTGTTTTCATTGTCATTTGTTTCTAGGTAATTTTTAAAATTTCTTCTTTGATTTCTTCAGTGATCTCTTGGTGATTTGGTAGCACACTGTTTAGCCTCCATGTATTTGTGGGTCTTACAGTATTCTTCCTGTAATTGATTTCCAGTCTCATAGCATTGTGGTCAGAAAAGATGCTTGATATGATTTCAATTTTCTTAAATTTTCCAAGGCTTGATTTGTGACCCAAGATGTGATCTATCCTAGAGAATGTTCCATGTGCACTTGAAAAGAAAGTGTATTCTGCCACTTTTGGGTGGAATGTTCTATAAATATCAATTTGATTTATCTGGTCTATTGTGTCATTGAAAGCTTGTGTTTCCTTATTTATTTTCATTTTGGATGATCTGTCCATTGGTGTAAGTGGGGTGTTAAAGTCGCCTACTATTATTGTGTTACTGTCGATTTCTCCTTTCATGCTTGTTAGCATTTGCCTCATGTATTGAGGTGCTCCTATGTTGGGTGCATAAACATTTATAATTGTTATATCTTCTTCTTGGATTGATTCTTTGATCATTATGTACTGTCCCTCCTTATCTCTTGTAACAGTCTTTATTTTAAAGTCTACTTTGTCGATATGAGTATTGCTACTCCAGCTTTCTTTTGATTCCCATTTGCATGGAATATCTTTTTCCATCCCTTCATTTTCAGTCTGTATGTGTCTCTAGGTCTGAAGTCAGTCTCTTGTAAATAGCATATATGTGGGTCTTGCTTTTGTATCCATTAAGACAGTCTGTGTCTTTTGTTTGGGGCATTTAATCCACTTACATTCAAGATTATTATCGATATGTATGTTCCTATTACCATTTTCTTAATTGTTTTGGGTTTGTTTTTGTGGATCTTTTTCTTCTCTTGTGTTTCCCACTTGGAGAAGTTTCATTAGCATTTGTTGTAAAGCTGGTTTGGTGGTGCTGATTTCTCTTAGTTTTTGCTTGTCTGAAAAGCTTTTGACTTCTCCATCGAATCTGAATGAGATCCTTGCTGGGTAGAGTAATCTTGGTTGTAGGTTTTTCTCTTTCATCACTTTAAGTATATCTTGCCACTCCCTTCTGGCCTGCAGAGTTTCCACTGAAAAATCAACTGATAACCTTATGGGGATTCCTTTGTATATTATATTTTTTCTTTCCCTCACTGCTTTTATTTTTTTCTTTATTTTTTGTTAGTTTGATTAATATGTGTCTTGATGTGTTTTTCCTAGAACTTATCCTGTATGGGACTCTCTGTGCTTCCTGGACTTGGGTGACTATTTCCTTTTCCATGTTAGGGAAGTTTTCAACTATAATCTCTTCAAATACTTTCTTAGACCCTTTCTTTTTCTCTTCTTTTTCTGGGACCCCTATAATGTGAATGTTGGTGTGTTTATTGTTGTCCCAGAGGTCTCTGAGATTGTCTTCAATACTTTTCATTCTTTTTTCTTTATTCTGCTCCTCAGCAGTTATTTCCACCATTTTGTCTTCCAGGTCACTGATTCATTCTTCTGCCTCAGTTATTCTGTTATTGATTCCTTCTAGTGTATTTTTTTTAATATATATATATATATATATTTTAACATCTTTATTGA
>NW_006773751.1:455050-476864 GCF_000442215.2 Lipotes vexillifer
TGTGGCCTCTCCCGTTGCGGAGCACAGGCTCCGGACGCGCAGGCTCAGCGGCCATGGCTCACGGGCCCAGCCACTCCGCAGCACGTGGGATCTTCCCGGACCGGGGCACGAACCCGCGTCCCCTGCATCGGTAGGCGGACTCTCAACCACTGCGCCACCAGGGAAGCCCCCTTCTAGTGTATTTTTAATATCAGATATTGTGTTGTTCATCTCTTTGTTCTTTAGTTCTCCTCAATCTTTGTTAAACATTTCCTATATTTTCTCAGTCTGTGCCTCCATTCTATTTCTGAGATTCTGGATCATCTTTACTATCATTACTGTGAGTCCTTTTTCAAGTAGATTGCCTATTTCCTCTTCATTTATTTGGTCTTGTAGGTTTTTACCTTGCTCCTTCATTTGTGACATATATTTTTGCCATCTCATTTTTCTTTTCTATGAGTGGGATTGTGTTCCTGTCTCACTGGTTGTTTGCCCTGAGGCTTCCAACACTGGAGTTTGTAGGCTACTGGGTAGAGCTGGGTCTTGGTCCTAAGATGAGGAACTCCGTGAGACCTCACTCTGTTGAATATTTCCTGGGTTCTGAGGTTCTCTGTTAGTCCAGTGGTTTGGACTCGGAGCTCTCACTGCAGGAGCTTCGGCTGGATCCCGGGCTTGTGAACCCAGATTCTGCAAGCTGCCTTGGTGGCAAAAAAAACCCAAAAAACACAACAATAACAAAGTAAAAAATAAAATTAGACTAGGAAACTAACAGATATGTTAGGAAGAATATAAAAATAAAAATATAGATGAATCAACAACTGGAAGGTACATCAGTACCACAGTATTAAAAAAGAGGAAGGGGGAAAAGAAAAAAAAGGGGGGTACAGAAGGCCTTGGCTGTGGAGGGTGGGGCCTAAGCAAGGGTGAGTTTTGGGTGGTGGGCAGCCAATGCTCAGGACTCACAGGGCTGGAAAAGGCCCTGGGGGCTGTGGGGGGTGTGGCTTAGGCTCAAGGAACAGAAGGGGCCCAAGAGTGCCCCCCACCCCTGGTCTCAGAGGGCAGGGGACCTCACCTGGGAGCCCAGCAGGCTTCCTGGACTCGAGTAGGTGGGCAATCGCCCTCTGCACCTTTCCCGCTCCTCCTGGATGGCCCCTCCCGCCTGCCTCTCCTGATCTCCCCGGCCTCAGGGGCACCGATCCTGTCTGGCTTCCACTTCTCCTCCCCCCTCAGTCCCCCGCATCCTACCAGTTCATTTTGGGGTTCCTCCTGTCTCCCTGGGCATCAGAGTCCCCCAGCAGCAGCTGACAGGCACCCTAGTTCTGTATATATTTTTAAGTCCTTGAGCTTATACTAATGCCTCCAGTTTTAGTTCAACTTCACAAGGCTTATTCTAGCCTTCGCCTTTTCCTGATTTGCAACTCCTTTCCCTGACAAAGAGCAGCCTAGCTCTTACTATTCATAATATATTTGCCGACTCATAGAATACTCATAAAGTAGTTTCAGAATTGCTAACCCATAACCCTGTGGAAAACAAACCTACCAACTAAAGTATAATATTTGTGTAGTTTTCCCTTTTTTTCTTTTCTATTTAGTCTTAAATTATATAGTCAAACTTCTATTTTCCAAAGTTACATTGGTTAGTTATCCACTGCCACCACCACACCATCAGTGTGGTTATATTATTGGTAATAGAGTTTGGCTCATACTTTTCTGTTTATATTCCTTTTGGAGTCTCCTTCACCACCATTCATTTTAATTATATATCTATATTTTGAGTATGTGAGATATTAATATAGATCTAAGTCACAACTATACAATTTTTATTTTTTACTCAAGAAGTGGTGTCCCCCAATTCCTACCACATTCCCGTTTTTCATCCTATTTCTACCCACTGCCTGTGGCTGACCGATATTATTAGTTTCCAGTTCATCCTTTCTATTTTTTTAATAAATAAGTACATTTATGTATATTTTCTTTTATTTAAACAAAATTTTTTTTTTGATGTGGACCATTTTTTTAAAGTCTTTATTAAATTTGTTACAATATTGCTTCTGTATTATGTTTTGGTCTTTTGACCACGAGGCATTTGGAATCTTAGCTCCCCAACCAGGGATTGAACCCACACTCCCTGCATTGGAAGGGGAAGTCTTAACCACTGGACCACCAGGGAAGTCCCTGTATATTTTCTTATTTTTCCCTTCTTATACTCAAAGTAGCATGTGATAGACACTCTTGCATATATTGCTTCTATTCACCTAATATTATGCCCTAAAAATTACTCCATATTAGTTCATAGATAATTTCCTCATTTTTTTTTTACAGTTACATAGTAGTACTGCGTTCTGTGGATGTACCATAGCTTATTCAATCACTTTGCTATATTTAAATTGTTTCTTATATTGTACTATTACAAACAATTCTGCAATGAATAATCTTGTGCATGTATATCTTTATATTGCTAAGGGTATATGTTTAGGGTAAATTTCTACACTACTTATAGCAATTGCTTTGACTCTTTGCTGGGTCAATAATATTACTAAACCTGGATTTGGGTCTGCTTGCCTGAGAGCAGTAAAGCCAATCTATTGACACCAGGTTGTCATGAAGCATTTATTGCGGGGTGCTGAGCAAGGAGAACGGGCAGCTCATGCTCAAAAGACTCAAACTTCCTGATGACTTTCAGGGAAGGATTTTTAAAGGCAGTGTAAAGGAGGGTGTTGTAGGGTGTGTGATCAGTTCATGCACAATTCTCAGATCAGTTGGCATCAAGGTGAAGTTTCAAGAATCACCAGTCTTCTGGTTTCAACCAGTCTGGGGTCTAAGTGCTTGCGGTCAATGGTTTCCATCCGCTTCCTGTGGGCACAACTTAGGAATGTGTGTCAGACTTTTATCTATATCTTTCAGGGAACTGGGGGTTCTGTGATTCAGCCATGTGGCTGGTTTATAGTGTAAATTGTTACCAGTTTCTTGGCCCAATAAGTATTTTTCGTTTCTACCTCTTCACATTTCCTAATCATTAACTCTTGAGCCAGACTTTTGAAACCCAGGGGAGGCCTGGGAGACTAAAGCAAAAGCCCTTTATTTCAAAGGACAAGGATACAGGGGCTTGTATGTGGTTTCAATGTCCCCTTTTCTTTGATACTTCTAAATCTTGAGGGGAATAGGTTCAGGACATGAAGGGGAATAAAATTTTGGATAGAGAGGTTAATCATAAACCCAGAAGAGGAACTCGGTTTCAATAGGTAAGTGTGTATATTTTTTATTATGTAAGCAAAAATTCTTCTCCAAAAGACTTGCACTAGTTTATATTCCCATCAGCAATGTATGAGAGTGCCTGTTTCTACGTAGCATCCCCAACACAATGTCTTTTGTTGTTGTTTTTTTCACCTTTATGCTGGATAAGAATGGTATCTCAGTGTAACTTAATTTTCATAAACTTATATTTCATAAAATCTAATTGATTGAGATTGAACATTTTTTCATATACTTGAAGGTCATTTTATATATATTTTTGTTATTTGTCTATTCATATCTTGTCAATATTTTAATCATAGTTTTGTGCCTCCCTTCTTAATTTTTATAAGTTGTTTACATATTAGAAATACTAGCTTTTATCTGTTATATATCCTGCAAATATTTTCTACTGGTTGACCAGTTCCCTTTGGACTTTGCTCATTGTGGCTTTTGCCATGCAATTTCTGTTTTGTGTACTCAAATTTATCAGAAAGGTAGATGATTTCAAGACAATGTCCTATAGGATGGTTGAAAGAGTTTCTAGAGAAGAAAAGCTTAAGAAAATAATCATTAATTTTCACTTATTTGGATTACTGTCATGTGAAAGAAGGACTGGACTTACTATTCTGTTTCTCCAAGGGAAAGAATTATATTAAATGACTTAAAATTGAAGGACACAACTTTTGCCATAATGCAGTGAAGGGCTTCCTAGTGATGTATGGACCATTGTTTTATAAGAAGCTTATTCTGTATCACCAGAAGAATTAAATTAAAGGTTGCTGTCATAGTGCAGGTTATTCTAAAGGTCAAATATTAGTCTTTGGTACAAAGTAAGATGCCAGTTGAGCTGGGGTAGTAAGCTCAAAATGGATTGTCAAAGACAGGAGTGATTAGAGCAAATTTGACATTGAGTGACTGAGCCAATCTAAGGTTGAAAAACCAAGAAAGTCTAGAGCTCTACAAAGCAAATCAGAATGGGTAACAGGGGCTTCCCTGGTGGTGCAGTGGTTAAGAATCCGCCTGCCAATGTGGGGGACACAGGTTTGAGCCCTGGTCCAGGAAGATCCCACATGCCGCGGAGCAACTAAGCCTGTGCACCACAACTACTGAGCCTGCGCTCTACAGCCCGTGAGCCACAGCTACTGAGCCCATATGTCACAGCTACTGAAGTCCATGTGTGTAGAGTCCATGCTCCACAACAAGAGAAGCCACTGCAATGAGAAACCCACGCACCACAACGAAGAGTAGCCCCCACTTGCAGCAACTAAAGAAAGCCCATGCACAGCAACAAAGACCCAAATACAGCCAAAAATAAAATAAATTAATTTTTTAAAAATGGGTAACAGAAAAGGGACTGGATCATATTTAGAAATGTGGGTTAATATCCTCGATGATTTTTATGAGTTTTTGCTGAATATCCAGCAAGGTAAATTGAGTTAACATAAACTATACCAATAGGCACCTTGATAAATTTGCATTTTCTATAAATATTTATTGAACTATGGCTCTGACACTGTCTACATGTTCTAAGTATAGCAGAACAAAAAAAGACACTTTCCTGGTTTTGCAAGGCATGCAGTATTGAAAGTTGCTATTCGCCCTCTGTGAATCTGCTTACCAGAACTTTGTTCCAGGTCAAATTATTTCACCTAACACATAAGAATATCAAGAAATGTCATCTTGCTGAAATTCAGATGACTTATCTGGCTGGGCTGAACTGAACCAATTGTATTGCCCATATATTTCATTCTACATACTTAGAACAACTTATACAATTTAATCATGACTATTCTATCAGAAGCATTTTCAGTATCCCCCTCATGAGAATTCAGAGGGATGAAGGGAACTGATAAGGTGGAAAGTAATAATCATCCCAGGCTGGGTGAATCAGCAATGGACCCCAAGCAGGACTGAAGACCTCATACTCTTGAGATCTCCATTCAGTGACTAGACTACACAGCATGACAATTTGGCATCCTCGTCCTGTGCCTCTATGTTGCCTAACAACGTACAGAGACATCCATAAAATTCATGGAATAGTGAAAAATTGCTTGAGACATCAGGCTAAGATTTACCCTATATAGCTGCATTTCTCTCAACACTTGAATTTAAGCTAATGGACCTCTGGGACATAGAATAATTAGATGTCATAGACCTTTCAACCTTCGAGGTAGAAAATTCTGTACAGTCCACCTACTCTAACATCCCATACTGCAATGGCCTGGAGAGGTGAAGAGGTCTTCCCAAGATCACAGCTGGTTAATTGAATTTCAGAGTCTTCCACACTGTGGCTCCTGGGTATCTCATCTTCATCTCAGGCTATTTCCCCCTGTTCTCTATATTCTGGCTCATCTCATCCTCCTTTAATTCCTCATATGCATGATGCTCTCTTTTGCCTCTAAGCCTCTGCACATGCTACCCCCACTGTTTGGATTAATTCCTCTTTATCTCTCTCTGGACAACTTTCTCACTTAATTTTCTGATCTCAGCTTATCCTGTAGGCTTAGTAAAGTCTCCGCTTCCATGTTTTCATAGTACCCTTTATATCCCCTTGGAAATGCTTATCACACCTGCAATTACATGTTTGATGCTTATTTCCCACCCCACCCCCACCCCCCTGCCAAAGTCAGTAAGCTCTTTTTGTCTTATTCCCCACTGTATCCCCAGATGCTAGCCCAACATTTTTGGACATAGTGGTTACTCAATAAATGATTTTTTATTGAATGGAAACCAGGATGCAGATTTAGTTTTTCTGGTTCCCAATGTGACGCTATTTCCACACAATAGTCCTGACTCCTGACTAAACATTCTTTTCCTCTGGAGCTATTAGAGGACACTGACAAGGATCAAGTATTTTCTCTGAGGTCATATGATTACTGTGGTACTTTAAAAGTACCTGATAAAAGAAAGATATCTGAGAGATTAGAGTGACCCAAAGTTAGATGGATGAAGCCTCACATGAGATAAAAATGTCAGCAGGACAATTTTTCAATTTGTAGACAAAAATACACGTTTGGTTTGGTTAAATCCTGTATCACAGCAAATGTCATCTGAGATTATCCAGCCAGCAAGATCAGCCCATCAGTTCTGATATTTACTGGTGTGAGAGTTTTCCCTTATTACCAAGGTTTTTCTGAATTCAAGAATACTTAGGGAGTTACCCACCACCAGTCCCTCCCATCAGGAAACTTACACAGGCCTATTAGATAGCCTCATCCATGAGAGAGCAGAGAGCAGAAGCAAGAACTACAATACTGCAGCCTGTGAAACAAAAACCACATTCACAGAAAGATAGACAAGATGAAAAGGCAGAGGGCTATGTACCAGATGAAGGAACAAGATAAAACCACAGAAAAACAACTAAATGAAGTGGAGATAGGAAACCTTCCAGAAAAAGAATTCAGAATAATGATAGTGAAGATGATCAATGACCTCAGAAAAACAAGGGAGGTAAAGATCGAGAAGATGAAAGAAATGTTTAATACAGACATAGAAGAATTAAAGAACAAACAAAGATGAACAATACAATAACTGAAATGAAAAACACACTAGAAAGAATAAATAGCAGAATAACTGAGGCAGAAGAACGGATAAGTGACCTGGAAGACAGAATGGGGGAATTCACTGCTGCAGAACAGAGAATAAAGAATGAAAAGAAATGAAGACAGCCTAAGACACCTCTGGGACAACATTAAACATAACAACATTCGCATAATAGGGGTCCCAGAAGGAGAAGAGAGAGAGAAAAGACCAGAGAAAATATTTGAAGAGATTATAGTCGGAAACTTCTGTAACATGGGAAAGGAAATAGCCACTCGAGTCCAGAATGTGCAGAGAGTCCCGGGCAGGATAAAACCAAGGAGAAACATGCTGAGACACAGAGTAATCAAATTGACAAAAATTAAAGACAAAGAAAAATTATTCAAAGCAACAAGGAAAAAATGACAAATAACATACAAGGGAACTGCCATAAGGTTAAGAGCTGATTTCTCAGCTGAGACTCTACAAGCCAGAAGGGAGTGGCATAATATATTTAAAGTGATGAAATGGAAGAACCTACAACCAAGATTGCTCTACCCGGCAAGGATTTCATTCCGATTTGATGGAGAAATCAAAAGCTTTACAAACAAAAGCTAAGAGAATTCAGCAGCACCGAAACAACTCTACAACAAATGCTAAAGGAAATTCTCTAAGTGGGAAACACAAGAGAAGAAAAGGACCTACAAAAACAAACCCAAAACAATTAAGAAAATGGTAATAAGAACACACATATCGATAATTACCTTAAACTTGAATGGATTAAATGCTCCAACCAAAAGACACAGGCTTGCTGAATGGATACAAAAAAAAAAAAAAAACCATATATATGCTGTCTCCAAGAGACCCACTTCAGACCTCGAGGCACATACAGACTGAAAGTGATGGGATGCAAAAAGATATTCCATGCAAATGGAAATCAAAAGAAAGCTGGAATAGCAGTACTAATATCAGATAAAATAGACATTAAAATAAAGAATGTTACAAGAGACAAGGAGGGACACTACATAATGATCAAGGGATCAATCCAAGAAGATAAACAGTTATAAATATATATGCACCCAACATAGGAGCACATCAATACATAAGGCAACTGCTAACAGCTATGAAAGAGGAAATCGACAGTAACCCAGTAAAAGTAAGGGACTTTAACACCTCACTTACACCAATGGACAGATCATCCAAAATGAAAATAAATAAGGAAACAGAAGCTTTAAATGACATAACAGACCAGATAGATTTAATTGATATTTATAGAACATTCTATCCAAAAACAGCAGATTACACTTCTCAAATGCGCATGGAACATTCTCCAGGATAGATCACATCTTGGGTCACAAATCAAGCCTCAGTAAATTTAAGAAAATTGAAATCATATCAAGCATCTTTTCTGACCAAAATGCTATGAGATTAGAAATGAATTACAGGGAAAATAACGTAAAAAACACAAACACAAGGAGGCTAAACAATATGTTACTAAATAACCAAGAGATCACTGAAGAAATCAAAGAGGAAATCCAAAAATATCTAGAGACAAATAACAATGCAAACACGATGATCCAAAACCTATGGGATGCAGCAAAAGCAGTTCTAAGAGGGAAGTTTATAGCTATACAAGCCTACCTCAAGAAACAAGGAAAACTTCAAATAAACAATCTAATCTTACACCTAAAGGAACTAGAGAAAGAAGAACAAACAAAACCCAAAATTAGCAGAAGGAAAGAAATCATAAAGATAAATGAAATAGAAACAAAGAAAACAGCAAAGATCAATAAAACTAAAAGCTGATTCTTTGAGAAGATAAACAAAATTGATAAACCTTTAGCCAGATGCATCAAGAAGAAGAGGGAGAGGACTCAAATCAATAAAGTTACAAATGAAGAAGGAGAAAGCGGGGCTTCCCTGGTGGCGCAGTGGTTGAGAGTCCGCCTGCTGATGCAGGGGACACAGGTTCGTGCCCCAGTCTGGGAAGATCCCACATGCCGTGGAGCGGCTGGGCCCGTGAGCCATGGTTGCTGAGCCTGCACGTCCCCGCAACGGGAGAGGCCACAACAGTGAGAGGATCGCGTACCGCAAAAAAAAAAAAAAAAAAAAAAAAAAGAGAAAACGGACACCACAGAACTACAAAGCATCCTAAGAGACTACTACAAGCATCTCTGTGCCAATAAAATGGACAACCTGGAAGAAATGGACAAATTCTTAGAAAGATATAACCTTCCAAGACTGAACCAGGAAGACATAGAAGATATGAACAGACGAATCACAGGTAATGAAATTGAAACTGTGGTTAAAAATCTTCCAACAGGGCTTCCCTGTTGGTGCAGTGGTTGAGAGTCTGCCTGCCAATGCACGGGACACGGGTTCGTGCCCCGGTCCGGGAGGGTCCCACATGCCTCGGAGCAGCTAGGCCCATGAGCCATGGCCGCTGAGCCTGTGTGTCCAGAGCCTGTGCTCCGCAACGGGAGAGGCCACAATGGTGAGAGGTCTGCATACCGCAATAAAAAAAAAAAATCTTCCAGCAAACAAAAGCCCAGGACCAGAAGGCTTCACAGGTGAATTCTAACAAATATTTAGAGAAGAGCTAACACCCATCCTTCTCAAACTCTTCCAGATAATTGCAGAGGAAGGAACACCTCCAACCCATTCTATGAGGCCACAATCACCCTGATACCAAAACCAGACAAAGATACTACAAAAAAAAGAAAATTATACACCAATATCATTGATGAATATAGAAGCAAAAATCCTCAACAAAATAGTATCAAACAGGATCCAACAGATTAAAAGGATCATACACCATGATGAAGTGGGATTTATCCCAGGGATGCAATGATTCTTCAATATATACAGTTCAATCATTGTGATACACAATGTTAACAAATTGTAGAATAAAAACCATATAATCATCTCAATAGATGCAGAAAAACTTGTGACAAAATTCAACACCCGTTTATGATCAAAACTCTCCAGAAAGTGGGCATAGAGGGAACCCACCTCCACATAATAAAGGCTATATATGACAAACCCACAGCAAATATCATTCTCAATGGTGAAAAACTGAAAACATTTCCTCTAAGATCAGGAACAAGACAAGAATGTCCACTCTCATCCTTATTATTCAACATAGTTTTGGAAGTCCTAGCTACAGCAGTCAGAGAAGGAAAAGAAATAAAAGAAATCCAAATTGGAAAGGAAGAAGTAAAACTGTCACTGTTTGCAGATGACATGATGCAATACATAGAGAATCCTAAAGATGCTACCAGAAAACTCCTAGAGCTAATCAATGAATATGTTATAGTTGCAGGATACAAAATTAATGCACAGAAATCTCTTGCATTCCTATACACTAATGATGAAAAATCTGAAAGAGAAATTAAGGAAACACTCCCATTTACCATTGCAACAAAGAGAATAAAATACCTAGGAATAAACCTAGGTATGCAGAAAACTATAAGACACTGATGAAAGAAATTAAAGATGAAACCAATAGATGGAGAGATATACCATGTTCTTGGATTGGAAGAATCAATGTTGTGAAAATGACTATACTACCCAAAGCAATCTACAGATTCAATGCAATCCCTATCAAATTACCAATGGCATTTTTTACAGAACTAGAACCAAAAATCTTAAAATTTGTATGGAGACACAAAAGACCCCAAATAGCCAAAGCAGTCTTGAGGGAAATAAATGGAGCTGGAGGAATCAGACTCCCTGACTTCAGACTATACTACAAAGCTACAGTAATCAAGACAATATGGTACTGGCACAAAAACAGAAACATAGATCAATGGAACAAGATAGAAAGCCCAGAGATAAACCCACACACTTATGGTCAGTTAATCTATGACAAAGGAGGCAAGGATATACAATGGAGAAAAGACAGTCTCTTCAATAAGTGGTGCTGGGAAAACTGGGCAGCTACATGTAAAAGAATGAAATTAGAACACTCCCTAACACCATACACAAAAATAAACTCAAAATGGGTTAAAGACCTAAATGTGAGACCAGACATTACAAAAATCTTAGAGGAAAACCTAGGAAGAACACTCTTTGACATAAGTCACACCAAGGTCTTTTATGAACGACCTCCTAGAGTAATGGAAATAAAAGCAAAAATAAACAAATGGGACCTAATGAAACTTGAAAGCTTTTACACAGCAAAGGAAACTATAAAGAAGATGAAAAGACAACCCTCAGAATGGGAGAAAATATTTGCCAACGAATCAACGGACAAATGATTAATCTCCAAAATATATAAACAGCTTATGATGCTCAATATTTAAAAAAAAAAACAATCACAAAATGAGCAGAAGACCTAAATAGACATTTCTCCAAAGAAGACATACAGATGGCCAAGAGGCACATGAAAAGCTGTTCAACATCACTAATTATTAGAGAAATGCAAATCAAAACTACAGTGAGGTATCACCTCGCACCAGTTAGAATGGGCATCATCAGAAAATCTACAAGCAACAAATGCTGGAGAGGGTGTGGGGAAAAGGGAACCCTCTTGCACTGTTGGTGGGAATGTAAATTGATACAGCCACTATGGAGAACGTTTCAGAAGTTCCTTAAAGAACTAAAAATAGAATTACCATATGACCCGGCAATCCCACTACTGGGCATATACCCAGAGAAAACCATAATTCAAAAAGACACATGCACCCCAATGTTCATTGCAGCACTATTTACAATAGCCAGGTAATGGAGGCAATGTAAATGCTCATAGACAGACGAATGGATAAAGAAGTTGTGGCACATATATACAATGGAATATTACTCAGCCATAAAAATGAACGAATCTGGGTCATTTGCAGAGACGTAGATGGACATAGAGACTGTTATACAGAGTGCAGTAAATCAGAAAGAGAAAAACAAATATGTATATTAATGCATATATGTGGAATCTAGATAAAAGGTACAGATGAACCAGTTTGCAAGGCAGAAATAGAGACACAGATGTAGAGAACAAACATATGGACACCAAGGGGGGAAAGAGGCAGGTTGATGGTAGTGGGATGAATCGGGAGAGTGGGATTGACATATATACAGTAATATGTGTAAAATAGATAACTAATAAGAACCTGCTGTATAAAAGAAATAAAAATTAAATTAGATAAAAATTTTAAAAAAAACAGAGAAGAGAGTAATGCCGTAAAAAAAAAAAAAAAACAAAACACGTTATCATAGGTATAAGTCCCAGAAGGAAAGGAGAGAGAGTGATTGGGGCAGAACTGAGAACTGAAGAGATAATGGATGAGAATCTTTTGAATGATTCAAAATGTTCAGCAATCTCCAAAGAGGATGAATACAGAGAAAGCCAACCAAAGTACATATAGTTAACCTGTTGAAAACCAAAGACAAATATAAGAACTGCTGATTCCAGTTTTCCCCAGTAGCCAGCCGCTGCCTGGGCCATGCCTGATATCCAGTCCTTTTCCTGATTTGTAAAATGCTCCCAGGAAATAAAATGCTACCAATTTCAGCTCACATAGAAAGGGGTCTTCCTCCCTCCAGAATTTTGTGTTATCTAGTCCTTATTGGTTCCACATTTCTTTGATGTCTTAAAATAAGTTTTTCAATTGTCCTATTATTTCTTAGTTGTTGCAGATATAGTTTTCTTTTTAAAAAATATACATATATCTAATTTAGTTTTTTTATTATTTATTTATTTATTTTTGGCTGCGTTGGGTCTTCATTGCTGTGCGTGGGTTTTCTCTAGTTGTGTTGAGCAGGGGCTACTCTTTGTTGCCATGTGCAGGGTTCTCATTGCAGTGTCTTCTTTGTTGCAGAGCATGGGCTCTAGGCATGTGGGCTTCCATAGTTGTGGCATATGGGCTCAGTAGTTGTGACACACTGGCTTAGTTGCTTCATGGCATGTGGGATCTTCCCGGACCAGGGATTGAACCTGGGTCCCCTGCATTAGCAGCCAGATTCTTAACCACTGCACCACCAGGGAAGTCCCAGCAGATATAGTTTTCAACTCTCTAATAAAAACTGGAGTGCCAATCTGCTGACAATCAACTGTTACAAACTACTTTGAGGTGGAAGTTCCCTTATATCACTTTTTATTTAAAGAAAATAGTCAAATTAACAGCAAAATTTCAGAAATTTGGGGAGGCTAATCATCCACTGATCTTAACGATTTTTTATTTTAATGTCTGTGAAAAATAAAGGAGTTCAGTAAATTATTTCAATCAGTGTTAAAAGTTAATAAAATCTCAAACATTAAGAAAATATTTTAATGTCATAGGAATATGAGAGGTTCTGAGAGAAGAATGAGATATAAATGTTGCATGAAAAAAAAAATGTTGCATGTATGCCTTGCTTATATTCACAGTACATTATTATACATTTATAATTCAACAGGCTTGAATTAGTAAGCTCTTTTCAGTTCCCCATGACATGTAGGTGATTAGATCTCTATCCTTGTTATACTCTGAATTCATTGAGCTGACACGGTGCCATGACTAAATCTGGACAGTGGTTTGCCGTTAAATGTCTGGTAACTGGCTCTTCAAGGAAAAAAAAAAATTTAAAACCCTGGTTTGTAACATTTGCCAATTCCATGTTGTAATATTCCAACCATGTCCAACTTCAAGCTACCATTAGGAAGTTACTGAATGTGGGGTTTGGGAAGAGATATGAATAACTGGCTTGTATGAGCCCATGCCAACCAGCCCCAGTATACCACTGGGTCCCAGGATTGACTGAGCTGAGGGCAGTAAGAGGGAATTCTTTAACAAAGCCCATTCGGACTCTCTTAAGGTCTTACCACTGGCTACTCTGATGTGGTCTGAGTGCACAGTAGGCTGCCTTCAATGATCCTTTCCTTGTTCCTTTGCCCATTATTCATTTTACACAGGCAACTCAGAAACAGCATCTCCTACAGAAACACTAAGAGAATAATAACAATAAAATGAAAAAATGTTGCTAAGTTCCATGTGTGCTATTCCAGCTGCTCCCCACCCTAACTATGACCATGGCAAGTCAGACCACTCTGCTTCACTTGTGAAACAGGAGAAGGACCCTGACATGGGTCCCACGTTGAGCTGCTCTAAGGCCAGGACCCAAAGGCAGAGGCAGTGCTTGGAGATGGAAGCAGCATACACAAAACAGAAGACTGTGTCATGGGGACAGAATAAATGGTTTACATTCCCTATGTAGCAATAAAATCATCTCTAGTTACAAATAATTTATACATTTATTAAGATATATACCCAGATTTCAAGTGAGAGCCAGCTCTCAGTGGGAAGGAAATCTTAGTGGAAGGCAGGGAGAAGTCCAGTTGTTAAAAACAAACCAACAACAAACCAAAAACCCCAGCAGCTGTCATACATCTAGTTACCCCAAGGAAGAGTGGATAAGAAGCCTAAAAAGAGCCTGGAAGCCTCCAGAATGTCAGGGTTGGAAGAGCTCTTGAGGATCATCTAGCTTTACCTCCAAGCCATGTCAGTGGTCTCCCCCACAGAGGAATCTTTTTTTTTTTTTTTACATCTTTATTGAAGTATAATTGCTTTACAATGGTGTGTTAGTTTCTGCTTTATAACAAAGTGAATCTTAACATCCCCTGGAATTCAGAGATTTCTTTCTCTTTAGTTTCTCTATCCTCTAATCGAGTAATATCCAAAATTATTAGAAAATTATGACTCTGACAACCCTAAATATGCTGAGAGCCTATGACCTTACTAAATATGGACAAAACTTAGAGAGGGATAGGAATGTTTCATGTTGATTGCAAACTTCAGATGACTTGCTGAGCCACGATCCATCACTGATAACTGATAATTGATCAACACAGCATTAAGGGAGAGGAAATATGGAGAAACGTTAAAGCAGAGGGAAGTTGTTTACTTCTTTTATGCCAGGCTTTCTCTGTTATAATTCATAAGGGACACACAGAATAAAAAATAAGGTGTCATCCAGAATTTGGAAAAGGGGTAAATTTCCCTCACTGAATTATGACCCAGCATATGTAACTCTGGTTACAGCAAAGATACGCAAAGTCATCTGAAAAATACAGCAAAGTTTGACTGTAACCCAAATGGATATGTGAGCAGCGCTCACAAAAGCATACAGTCAGGATGGGGTTGGTCAGTAAGAGAAACTTAGAAAAAGATAATTCATAGTGGGATGACTTAAGTTACATAAAGGAGGCAGAAAGTACATAGCAAGAGACCAATGTGGGCAGAACTTTTGATTCCCACTGGTAGGGCCCTCTCTGTAGTGTACGAAAGGATTCCAAGCCTTCCTATCTGGGGAGCAGAATCTCATCTAAATACCCTAGTTCTGCTTGGCTGTTCTTGGAGAATGTAGCTTTTCAGAGAGATTTGTCTGTTTATAGTGGATGTGGTCAAAGTGGAGAAAGAAAGAGGAGAATAGGAAGGTTGTCTGAGAATCCCTTAGGGAGCTTTCCAGGAAGTATGGGAGCATCATGATGGATAAGGCAAGAAACCACGTGTATGTTGAAGTGCTCTCTATGTGACCCTGATATCCCCCCAACACTCATTCCTGAATATCACCGGACTTTAGAAAAAGAGCATATCACACCCACGTGAAATTTCAGCCTATGTGATGATTATACCGCTGGCCCTTGAACAACATGGGATTTAGGGGCATTGACCTTTTGCACAGTTGAAAATTCATGTCTAACTTATAGTCGTCCCTCTGTATCAGTGGTTCCTCCTTACCTACAGATTCAACCAACCAGGGAACACGTAGCACTGCAGTATTTACTATTGAAAAGAATCTGCGTATAAGTGGACCCTCGCGGTTCAAACCCATGTTGTTCAAGGGACAACTGTGTTTCTTTTCATAAGTTAATAAGTTGTTAGTGATGTACATAGCAATTCCTGTGAGTTTAGTTAATGTAAAGCTACCCCTGAGTAACCAACTTGCTCTCAGAAACCCCAAATCATTTTCTGGCCCTCGAAACTGATGACCAAAAGCTGGACTGAGGTGAAATCATCTGGTTAAATGGCAGCCTTCCTGATGCTACCTGACCTCATGATGGGGACTCTTAAGTTTAGGCAATGAAATGTGGGAAGACTAATATCATAAGTTCTTTCTAGTTCCTACCTATGAAATGGGGATAATACCTTCTACATAGGGTTGTTGTGAGAATTGAATCAATATCAATGATAAAGAGCCTGGATCATGCTTAGTGTGGCAGGCTACTTTGGAAGGCTGGGTGCTCACCAGTCCATTTTCTTGTGCACAGAGAAATGCTACATTTCCCAACATCCTCTGAAATTAGACTGAGTCCACCAGATTCTGGCTAATGGGATATGGGTAGAAAAGTCCCTACACAATTAGCTTCCCCTTTCTCTTTCTATGGTGCTTCTTAGAAGCCACATGTTTAAATAGCAGTTTCACAGGATGCAAAGGTACTGAACCCTGAGGTCACTGCCAAGCCAAGAGCCCCCAAGGAGAGCCTCTGACCTGCATTAGATAAGGGTATAAGCAAGAAATAAACCCTTGTGGTTCTTAGAGCAGCTAGAATGAATTCCTCTAACAAAGAAATTGGTATCTTGAATTAGGATGTTACTGAAAGCAAAAGCCCAGAATTTGTGCCAGGACCTGAAAAATCAGCACTGAGTGACAGCAAACCATTACTGGAGGCTAAAAAGATTAAGATGCATATTAAACAGTGCCATACATTTGATGAAACACTAGAACTTGAAATACAATGCTATAACCTGGATGTCAGATCATGTGTCTAATGACTTCATAACTTTAGGGGAAGAATCTGGAAAACAGGATGCTACCAATGCATGTTGGATACTCTTGGTTGCATTTGATGAGGTATTAAAAGAAAGAGATAAGTTCAGGAAAGAATCAGCTTGTTTGCAAGCAGAAATAAAATGAATAGAAAGTCCAGAAATCAAGGGCTTTGCAGGATTGTAAAATCTGGCTGCTTCTAACTCTGAAGTGTTAGAGATGGGATTTTTGAAAGCTCTGAAGACAAAACCCTTATAAAACTTCTCATTTGATGAAAGTGACTAGGGACAAGATCAGATGAAAGGTTCTAGGTGGTTTCATGATAGCCATATTTAAGCTGAGATAGAGAACAATGCGGGTGAGAAAATAAAGATTTGAAAAAGCATATTTGAGAACTATGTCTCAGGAGAAATCTGGGTATGGTTACTGGCATATGAGATGCACTGGAAATAGATAGATTAGAAGTCTACTATATTTCTGAGGGAATTATGTTACTGAAGAAACCATTAATGTGGATTTTAAGAAGGACTTTATTGTTCAAAACTTAAAACAATCCTCAAAACTTCCACAAACATAGCCCGCTTTAAAAGCTGCACAATCCCCCTAAAGGGTACTTTATAGGTTTAAGAAACAAGGGGAGCCTCCTTGAAGAACCAGGAGCCACAGAGAACAATGAACAAGAAAACTCTTCCCAGAATCAATATAATAGAGGAACTATCCCACCCCAAGGATGGATGCCTTTATGACATCTGCCTAACAAGTCACAGAATTGCTCCAGACAACTGTCTGTACAGTGTCACCACTCTTCCCCTTTCTGAAGGGGTGTTTATTGTGGTTATCCCAGCCCTGTCCCATCAGTGTATTGTTTGTGCGGGCAGGGGAGGGGTAGGGAGATGCATATAACTTTCTTCTTATTTCATCAATTGCCAAGCTAAGAAAACCTACATGAGGAGTTGATGGAAAGAGCTGCATAACACCTGGGTTCCTGAGCTTTAAGCAGGATACAGAGACTGGGTGGGGCTTTAATTGGCCTCCTTGATATGTATGTCCTATGTGTGAAAGCAGGAGTGAAAAATACTTCCAGATTGGCAGCCTGTGGCAGAGGCCTGCTAGATGCTCACCAATCCCATTTCCCTCTTCTTGACACAGAAGACTACATTCCCCAGTATACTCTGCAATTAGGTTGGAACAGTAAGAATGGGTTCTGGCCAGTGGGATGTGGATAGAAGTGATCATACTTAGCCCCTGTACTGTCTAATAAGGTGGTCACTAAATTTAAGTCTAAATAAAATAAAAAATTGAATTTCTCAGTCATAGTACATGTCAAGTGCTCAATAGCCACATGTCCAGTGGATACCATACCAGCTGGTACAGATACTGAACATTTCCTTCATCACAGATATTCTATTCAACAGTGCTGTTTTAGCCCTTCTGCAGTGACCTTGGCAGTCATTCCCTAAATGAGATGAAGGCTCAGAAGGTCCAAATAGTGGAGAGAGGGGTGACTCTAATGATTAGGACAAATTTTATAGATTTAAGTTTCAATTAGAAATAAAAGGTACCACTAGTTAGACAAATGACCAGTGGAGGAAACAGTCCTATTTATGCCTGTGGCAAAGAACTGGGGACAAGGGGAATAATATCTGCTGCTTTAAGAACAATGTTATCTTCCTTGACACTGAAAATGTCTGCATCCTTTATCTGCTTATGGTGTTTGTAAAATGATACGAAAATAAGCCAACAGATTATCCTGACTTCTAGACTTATTATCCCCTCAGAAATCTTATTAGCACCCTTGAATTATGCTCTCTATGAAGGCAGAGTTTGTAAATCATAGGTAAGCCTCAAGGCTTGTTGAAACATATTCCTAATCAATAAAGTTCTGGGATGCCTGCAAAAGTGCTTCTGGAAAATTGAATATTATCTAAATTATGATTAGGGCCAATGACTGCATGTACGGTTGAAAGATTCCCTGTGGGCATCATAAAAATTCTTCCCACCGCTCCACCCAACAGAATCAAGTTAACAGAGCATTTTGTGAAAATATTCAGAAGGAAATAAAGTAGATTTTTTTTTAACTAAAGAAAACAGAATCCACCATAATTTCCAACCTGACATAGTCTCTTTTCTCATTTGATTCTCCAAAAGAATCTAATGGGTAACAATCATCCTTTAAGATCTTAGCTTTCTCTCTGATGATTCTGACAAGGTCAAATGTCCCAAGTTAGTCTGGAGCCACAGGTGTTGTCTATTTGCCTTTCATGCATAAATATGTGTCTATGTTACATATAGACACACACCTCTTCCTTTTTAAGATTTTGCCTTTCTGCATATCTAAATTCAAGAATGTTCCTACATACACAAACATATCACACTGGTAGCATTTTGAGGGGAAAGACAAACAGCATGATTCTACCACTATCTATGTGACCATAGGCATAGTCACTTAATTTTTCAGGACTTTGTTTCACTCTAAAATGCACACAGGAATGAAATAATCTCTAAGATCCATTCTTGTTAACTCACATTATTTATGACTTTCATGTAAAGGAAAACCAAATAAAAAACATATCAAGAAATACTCTACTTAAAATTTCATTGTCCAGCTTAACCATTTACTAGTTTTAGGCAAGAATGTTTGACTTATTTACTAATTCCCATAAACAAATTAAACTTTGTTTGAATTTCCCTTTTTTTTTGAATTTTATTTTATATATATTTTAATACAGCGGGTTCTTATTAGTTATCCATTTTATACATATTAGTGTATACATATCAATCCCAATCACCCAATTCATCACTCCACCACCACCACCCCCACTCCCCACCCCCACTTTCCACCCTTGGTGTGCATACACTTGTTCTCTACATCTGTGTCTCTATTTCTGCCCTACAAACCCGTTCATCTGTACCATTTTCCTAGGTTCCACATATACGCATTAATAGACGATATTTGTTGTTCTCTTTCTGACTTACGTCACGCTGTACAACAGTCTCTAGATCCATCCAAGTCTCTACAAATGACCCAATTTCATTCCTTTTTATGGTTCAGTAATATTCCATTGTATATATGTGCCACATCTTCTTTATCCATTCGTCTGTCTATGAGCATTTACGTTGTTTCCATGACCTGGCTATTGTAAATAGTGCTGCAATGAACATTGGGGTGCATGTGCCTTTTTGAATTATGGTTTTCTCTGGGTATATGCCCAGTAGTGGGATTGCCAGGTCACATGGTAATTCTACTTTTAGTTTTTTAAGGAACCTCCATACTGTTCTCCATAGTGGCTGTATCAATTTACATTCCCACCAACAGTGCAGGAGGGTTTCCTTTTCTCCATACCCTTTCCAGCATCCAGTTGTTTGTAGATTTTCTGATGATGCCCATTCTAACTGGTGCGAGGTGATACCTCATTGTAGTTTTGATTTGCATTTCTCTAATAATTAGTGATGTTGAACATCTTTTCCTGTGCCTCTTGGCCATCTGTATGTCTTCTTTGGAGAAATGTCTATTTAGGTCTTCTCATTTTTTGATTTTTTTTTTTAAATATTGAGTATCATAAGCTGTTTATATATTTTAGAGATTAATCATTTGTCCGTTGATTCGTTTGCAAATATTTTCTCCCATTCTGAGGGTTGTCTTTTCATCTTCTTTATAGTTTCCTTTGCTGTGTAAAAGCTTTCAAGTTTCATTAGGTCCCATTTGTTTATTTTTGCTTTTATTTCCATTACTCTCGGAGGTGGTTCATAAAAGACCTTGGTGTGATTTATGTCAAAGAGTGTTCTTCTTAGGTTTTCCTCTAAAAGTTTTGTTATGTCTGGTCTTACATTTAGGTCTTTAACCCATTTTGAGTTTATTTTTGTGTATGGTATTAGGGACTATTCTAATTTCATTCTTTTACATGTAGCTGCCCAGTTTTCCCAGCACCACTTATTGAAGAGACTGTCTTTTCTCCATTGTATATCCTTGCCTCATTTGTCATAGATTAGTTGACCATAGGTGCATTGGTTTATCTCTGGGCTTTCTATCTTGTTCCATTGATCTATGTTTCTGTTTTTGTGCCAGTACCATATTGTCTTGATTACTATAGCTTTGTAGTATAGTCTGAAGTCAGGGAGTCTGATTCCTCCAGCTCCGTTTATTTCCCTCAAGACTGCTTTGGCTATTTGGGGTCTTTTGTGTCTCCATACAAATTTTAAGATTTTTGGTTCTAGTTCTGTAAAAAATGCCATTGGTAATTTGATAGGGATTGCATTGAATCTGTAGATTGCTTTGGGTAGTATAGTCATTTTCACAACATTGATTCTTCCAATCCAAGAACATGGTATATCTCTCCATCTGTTGGTTTCATCTTTAATTTCTTTCATCACTGTATTATAGTTTTCTGAGTACAGGTCTCTTACCTCCTTAAGTAAGTTTGAACCTAGGTATTTTATTCTCTTTGTTGCAGTGGTAAATGGGATTGTTTCCTTAATTTCTCTTTCTGATCTTTCATTGTTAGTGTATAGGAATGCAGAAGATTTCTGTACATTAATTTTGTATCCTGCAACTTTAACATATTCATTGATTAGCTCTAGTAGTTTTCTGGTGGCATCTTTAGGATTCTCTATGTATAGTATCTTGTCATCTGCAAACAGTGACAGTTTTACTTCTTCTTTTCCAATTTGGATTTCTTTTCCTTGTCTGATTGCTGTAGATAGGACTTCCAAAGCTATGCCGAATAATAAGGGTGAGAGTGGACATTCTTGTCTTGTTCCTGATCTTAGAGGAAATGCTTTCAGTTTTTCACCACTGAGAATGAAGTTTGCTGTGGGTTTTTCACATATGGCCTTTACTGCGTTGAGTTAGAGTCCCTCTATGCCCGCTTTCTGGAAAGTTTTTATTATAAGTGGATGTTGAATTTTGTCAAAAACTTTTTCTGCATCTATAGAGATGATCATATGGTTTTTCTTTTTTTTTTTTTAACATCTTTATTGCGGTATAATTGCTTTACAATGGTGTGTTAGTTTCTGCTTTATAACAAAGTGAATCAGTTATACATATACATATGTTCCCATATCTCTTCCCTCTTCGTCTCCCTCCCTCCCACCCTCCCTATCCCACCCCTCCAGGCAGTCACAAAGCACCGAGCTGGTATTCCTGTGCCATGCGGCTGCTTCCCACTGGCTATCTACCTTATGTTTGTTAGTATATATATGTCCATGTCTCTCTCTCGCCCTATCACAGCTCACCCTTCCCCCTCCCCATATCCACAAGTCCGTTCTCCAGTAGTCTGTGTCTTTATTCCTGTTTTACCCCTAGGTTCTTCATAACATTTTTTTCCCTTAAATTCCATATATA
>NW_006773751.1:479092-482227 GCF_000442215.2 Lipotes vexillifer
AAGATCCTCTCCTACACTTTCTCCTAGAAGCTTCATAACTTGGGCTTTCAAATTTAAATTTATGATCCATCTCAAATTAATTTTTTCGTGTGGTGTAAGGTAGGGGTCAACGGTTTTTTATTTTCATGTGGCTATCCAGTTATTTTGGTACCATTTATTGAAAACATTTTACTTTATCCATTGAATTGTGTTGGTGACTTTTACAATTATTTCATACTCACACATCTACATACACATACAAATATCTACATACACATACATTTACATACACATGTACATTTCATATACATTTATCTACACACACATATATACGCACTTATATACACATTTCTGGAGTCACTTGTTTGTTTTGTGGATCTATTTGTCTATTCTTTTGCCAATACCTCACTATCTTAATTACTGTAACTTGTCAGTACATCTTGAAATAAGGCAGAATAAACCCTCCAACTTTATTCTCTTTTTAAGAATATATTGGCTATTTATTCCTGGTCTCTTAAAATTTACATATAAAATTTAGAACCACCTTGCCAGTTTCTACCAAAACACCTGCTGAGATTTTGATTGGAATAGCATTAGATCCATAGATAAATTTGGGGAGAATTGACTGCTTAGAAATATGAATTCTTCCCAACCACGATCTCTATTTATTTAGACCTTCTGTAATCTCTCTCAGCAATGTTTGGTAGTTGTAAATATACAAATACCACACATCTTTTGTTAAGCTTAATGCTCTTATTGTAAAGGATATTTTAATTTCATTTTCCAGTCATTTGTTGTAAGTTCATAGATGTGTCATTTACTTTGTATTGAGGTGCTCCTATGTTGGGTGCATAAATATTTACAATTGTTATATCTTCTTCTTGGATCGATCCCTTAATCATTATGTAGTGTCCTTCTTTGTCTCTTCTGATAGTCCTTATTTTAAAGTCTATTTTGTCTGATATGAGAATTGCTACTCCAGCTTTCTTTTGGTTTCCATTTGCATGGAATATCTTTTTCCATCCCCTTACTTTCAGTCTGTATGTGTCTCTAGGTCTGAAGTGGGTCTCTTGTAGACAGCATATATATGGGTCTTGTTTTTGTATCCATTCAGCCAATCTGTGTCTTTTGGTGGGAGCATTTAGTCCATTTACATTTAAGGTAATTATCGATATGTATGTTCCTATTCCCATTTTCTAAATTGTTTTGGGTTCGTTATTATAGGACTTTTCCTTCTCTTGTGTTTTTGTCTAGAGAAGTTCCTTTAGCATTTGTTGTAAAGCTGGTTTGGTGGTGCTGAACTCTCTCAGCTTTTGCTTGTCTGTAAAGGTTTTAATTTCTCCATCAAATCTGAATGAGATCCTTGCTGGGTAGAGTAATCTTGGTTGCAGGTTTTTCTCCTTCATCACTTTCAGTATGTCCTGCCACTCCCTTCTGGCTTGTAGAGTTTCTGCTGAGAGATCAGCTGTTAACCTTATGGGGATTCCCTTGTGTGTTATTTGTTGTTTTTCCCTTGCTGCTTTTAATATGCTTTCTTTGTATTTAGTTTTTGACAGTTTGATTAATATGTGTCTTGGCGTATGTTTCTCTGTGGATTTATCCTGTATGGGACTCTCTGTGCTTCCTGGACTTCATTAACTATTTCCTTTCCCATATTAGGGAAGTTTTCAACTATAATCTCTTCAAATATTTTCAGTCCCTTTCTTTTTCTCTTCTTCTTCTGGAACCCCTATAATTCGAATGTTGGTGCGTTTAATGTTGTCCCAGAGGTCTCTGAGACTGTCCTCAGTTCTTTTCATTCTTTTTTCTTTATTCTGCTCTGCAGTAGTTATTTCCACTGTTTTATCTTCCAGGTCACTTATCCGTTCTTCTGCCTCATTTATTCTGCTATTGATCCCATCTAGAGTATTTTCCATTTCATTTATTGTGTTGTTCATCATTGTTTGTTTCATCTTTATTTCTTCAAGGTCCTTGTTAACTGTTTCTTGCATTTTGTCCATTCTATTTCCAAGATTTTGGATCATCTTTACTATCATTATTCTGAATTCTTTTTCAGGTAGACTGCCTATTTCCTCTTCATTTGTTAGGTCTGGTGCATTTTTATCTTGCTCCTTCATCTGCTGTGTGTTTTTCTGTCTTCTCATTTTGCTTATCTTATTGTGTTTGGGTTCACCTTTTCGCAGGCTGCAGGTTCGTAGTTCCCGTTGTTTTTGATGTCTGTCTCAGTGGCTTAGGTTGGTTCAGTGGGTTGTGTAGGCTTCCTGGTGGAGGGGTCTAGTGCCTGTCTTGTGGTGGATGAGGCTAGATCTTGTCTCTCTAGTGGGCAGGTCCACGTCTGGTGGTGTGTTTTGGGGTGTCTGTGGACTTATTATGATTTTAGGCAGCCTCTCTGCTAGTGGGTGTGGTTGTGTTCCTGTTTTGCTAGTTGTTTGGCATAGGTTGTCCAGCAGTGTAGCTTGCTGGTAATTGAGTGAAGCTGGGTGCTGGTGTTTAGATGGAGGTCTCTGGGAGATTTTCGCCATTTGATATTATGTGGAGCTGGGAGGTCTCTTGTTGACCAGTATCCTGAAGTTGGCTCTCCCACCTCAGAGGCAGAGTCCTGACTCCTGCCTGGAGCAGCAAGAGCCTTTCATCCACACGGCTCAGATTAAAAGGGAGAGAAAGTAGAGAGAATTAGTAGAAGTAGGAAGAAAGAAAGAAAGAAAGGAAGGAAGGAAGGAGGGAAGGAAGGAAGAAAGAAAGAAAGAAAGAAAGAAAGAAGAAAAGAAGGCAAGAAGGAAAGAAAGGAGGGAGGGAGGGAGGAAGGAAGGAAGGAAGGAGGGAAGGAAAGAAAAAAGAAAGAAGATACAGTAAAATAAAGTATAATAAAGTTATTGAATTAAAAAATAATTATTTAGAGAAAAAAAGGGATGGATAGAACCTTAGGACAAATGGTGGAAGCAAAGCTATACAGACAAAATCTTACACAGAAGCATACACATACACCCTCACAAAAAGAGGTAGAGGGGAAAAAATCATAAAACTTGCTCTCAAGGCCACCTCCTCAATTTGGGATGATTTGTTGTCTAAAGGAGGGAAGGAAGGAAAGAAGGAAAGAAAGAAGGTAAAGTATAATAGAGTTATTTAAATTAAAATTAATTATTAAGAAAAAAGATT
>NW_006773751.1:483059-497677 GCF_000442215.2 Lipotes vexillifer
ACTTTTCCCCGAACTCCCTCCCGGCTAGCCGTGGCGCACTAACCCCTTCGCGCTATGTTCAAGCCGCCAACCCCAGTCCTCTCCCTGCGCTCTGACTGAAGCCCGAGCCTCAGCTCGCAGCCCCGCCCGCCCCGGCGGGTGAGCACACAAGCCTCTCGGGCTGGTGAGTGCCGGTCGGCCCCGATCCTCTGTGCGGGAATCTCTCCGCTTTGCCCTCCGCACCCCTGTTGCTGTGCTGTCCTCCGCGGCTCCGAAGCTCCCCGCTCCGCCCCCCGCAGTCTCTGCCCGCGAAGGGGCCTCCTAGTGTGTGGAGAGCTTTCCTCCTTCACAGCTCCCTCCCACTGGTGTAGGTGTCGTCCCTATTCTTTTGTCTCTGTTTTTTATTTTTTTCGTTTTGCCTACCCAGGTACGTGGGGAGTTTCTTGCCTTTTGGGAGGTCTGAGGTCTTCTGCCAGCGTTCTGTAGGTGTTCTGTTCTGGGTGTTCCACATGTAGTTGTATTTCTGGTGTATTTGTGGGGAGGAAGGTGATCTCCGCGTCTTACTCCTCCGCCATCTTTCCACACCCCTCTGAATTTAAATAAATTTTCAAAATTCAGTTTTTTCAGTTGCAGCAGCCACATTTGGAGGGCTAAGTAGCCACATATCTCTGGTGGCTACCATATTGGATGGTGTAATAATAGATCATTTCCCTTATCTCAAAAGGTCCTATTGGGCAGCACTGCACTGTAGAGTGATCTGGCCCATGGCTCTGGCAATACTACCTCCTCTCTTTGCCATTCTGGTCAAGGGGTGGTAGTGACTGCTTGATGCTGTTAACCTCTGGGTTGTTTCACTGTTTTCTTTGAGTTCTCAGCATATCCATCACCTATACAACCAACTGCCTGCATTAAGTCCCTTTGTTCCAAATAACCAAGTGACTTCTTTCTTGATCAGACTTTGATTGAGATACCAGAAGAGGAAAGGATAGTCAACATTTCTATGTTAGTTGCCCATTATTATGTAACAAGTTGCCCTGAAACTTAGCAGCTTCAAACAACAAATGTTTATTACTTGACAGTTCCTCCGCCATCAGCGTCTCCCGATCATATGGTTTTTATTCTTCAGTTTATTACTATGGTGTATCACATTGATTGATTTGCATATATTGAAGAATCCTTGAATCCCTGGGGTAAATCCCACTTGTTGTGTGATCATTTTAAGGTGCTGTTGGATCCTGTTTGCTATTATTTTGTTGAGGATTTTTACATCTATATTCATGAATGATATTGGTGTATGATTTTCTTTTTTTGTAGTATCTTTGTATGGTTTTGGTATCAGGGTGATGGTGGCCTCATAGAATGAGTTTGGGAGTGTTCCTTCCTCTGCAATTTTTTGGAAGAGTTTGAGAAGGATGGGTGTTATTTCTTCTCTAAATGTTTGATAAAATTCACCTGTGAAGCTTTCTGGTCCTGGACTTTTGTTTGGTAGATTTTTAATCCCAGTTTCAATTTCATTACTTGTGATTGGTCTGTTCATATTTTCTATTTCTTCCTGGTTCAGTCTTGGAAGGTTATACCTTTCTAGGAATTTGTCCATTTCTTCCAGGTTTTCCATTTTATTGGCATAGAGTTGCTTGTAGTACTCTCTTAGGATGCTTTGTATTTCTGTGGTGTCTGTTGTAACTTCTCCTTTTTCATTTCTAATTTTATTGATTTGAGTCCTCTCCCTCTTTTTCTTGATGAATCTGGCTAATGGTTTATCAATTTTGTTTAACCTCTCAAGAAACCAGCTTTTAGTTTTATTGATCTTTGCTATTGTTTTCTTTGTTTCTATTTCTTTTATTTCTGCTCTGATCTTTATGATTTCTTTCCTTCTGCTAACTTTGGGTTTTGTTTGTTCTTCTTTCTCTAGTTCCTTTAGGTGTAAGGTTAGATTGTTTATTTGAGGTTTTTCTTGTTTCTTGAGGTAGGCTTGTATAGCTATAAACTTCCCTCTAGAACTACTTTTGCTGTATCCCATAGGTTTTGGATCATCACGTTTTCATTGTCATTTGTCTCTAGATATTTTTGGATTTCCTCTTTGATTTCTTCAGTGATCTCTTGGTTATTTAGTAACGTATTGTTTAGCCTCCATGTGTTTGTATTATTTACATTTCTTTCCTGTAATTCATTTCTAATCTCATAGCATTGTGGTCAGAAAAGATGATTGATATGATTTCAGTTTTCTTAAATTTACTGAGGCTTGATTTGTGACCCAAGATGTGATCTATCCTGGAGAATGTTCCATGCGCATTTGAGAAGTGTAATCTGCTGTTTTTGGATAGAATGTTCTATAAATATCAATTAAATCTATCTGGTCTGTTACATCATTTAAAGCTTCTGTTTCCTTATTTATTTTCATTTTGGATGATCTGTCCATTGGTGTAAGTGAGGTGTTAAAGTCCCCTACTTTTACTGGGTTACTGTCGATTTCCTCTTTCATAGCTGTTAGCAGTTGCCTTATGTATTGATGTGCTCCTGTGTTGGGTGCATATATATTTATAATTGTTTATCTTCTTGGATTGATCCCTTGATCATTATGTAGTGTCCCTCCTTGTCCCTTGTAACATTCTTTATTTTAATGTCTATTTTATCTGATATTAGTATTGCTATTCCAGCTTTCTTTTGATTTCCATTTGCATGGAATATCTTTTTGTATCCCATCACTTTCAGTCTGTATGTGTACCTAGGCCTGAAGTGGGTTTCCTGTAGACAGCATATATATGGGTCTTGTTTTTGTATCCATTCAGCAAGCCTGTGTCTTTTGGTTGGACCATTTAATCCATTCACGTTTAAGGTAATTATCTATATGTATGTTCCTATTACCATATTCTTAATTGTTATGGGTTTGTTTTTGTAGGTCCTTTTCTTCTCTTGTGTCTCCCACTTATAGAAGTTCCTTTAGCATTTGTTGTAGAGCTGTTTTGGTGATGCTGAATTCTCTTAGCTCTTGCTTGTCTGTAAAGCTTTTGATTTCTCTATTAAATCTGAATAAAATCCTTGCTGGGTAGAGTAATCGTGTTTGTTGTTTCTTCCCTTTCATCACTTTTAGTATATCATGCCACTCCCTTCTGTCTTGTAGAGTTTCTGCTGAGAAATCAGCTGTTAAGCTTATGTGGCTTCCCTTGTATATTGTTTGTCATTTTTCCCTTGCTGCTTTCAATAATTTTTCTTTGTTTTTAATTTTCTCAATTTGATTACTATATATATGTCTTGATGTGTTTCTCCTTGGGTTTATCCTATATGAGAGTCACTGCACTTCCTGGACTTGGGTGGCTATTTCCTATCCCATGTTAGGGAAGTTTTCAACTATAATCTCTTCAAATATTTTCTCTCATCCTTTCTCTCTCTCTTCTCCTTCTAGGACCCCTATAATGCTAATGTTGTTGTGTTTAATATTGTCCCAGAGGTGTCTTAGGTTGTCTTCATTTCTTTTCATTCTTTTTTCTCCCAGGTCACTTATCCGTTCTCCTGCCTTAGTTATTCTGCTGTTGAGTTCTTCTAGTGTAGTTTTCAGTTATTGTATTGTTCATCTCTGTTTGTTTGTTCTTTAATTCTTCTAGGTCTTTGTTAAACATTTCTTGCATCTTCTCGATCTTTGCCTCCATTCTTTTTCCGAGGTCCTGGATCATCTTCACTATCATTATTCTGAATTCTTTTTCTGGAAGGTTGCCTGTCTCCACTGCATTTAGTTGTTTTTCTGTGGTTTTATCTTGTTCCTTCATCTGGTACATAGCCCTCTGCCTTTTCAGGTTGTCTATCTTTCTGTGAATGTGGTTTTCGTTTCACTTGCTGCAGGATTGTAGTTCTTCTTGCTTCTGCTGTCTGCCCTCTGGTGGATGAGGCTATCTCAGAGGCTTGTGCAAGTTTCCTGATGGTAGGGACTGGTGGTGGGTAGAGCTAACTGTTGCTCTGGTTGGCAGAGCTCAGTTAACTTTAATCTGCTTGACTGCTGATGGGTGGGGCTGGGTTCCCTCCCTGTTGGTTGTTTGGCCTGAGGCAACCGAACACTGGAGCCTACCTGGGCTCTTTGGTGAGGCTAATGGCAGACTCTGGGAGCGCTCATGCCAAGGAGTACTTCCCAGAACTTCTGCTGCCAGTGTCCTTGTCCTCACGATGAGCCACAGCCAGCCCCCACCTCTGCAGGAGACACTCCAACACTAGCAGGTAGGTCTGGTTCAGTCTCCCCTGGGGTCACTGCTCCTTCCCCTGGGTCCCGATGCACACACTACTTTGTGTGTGCCCTCCAAGAGTGGAGTCTCTGTTTCCCCAAGTCCTGTTGAAGTCCTGCAATCAAATCCCACTAGCCTTCAAAGTCTGATTCTCTAGGAATTCCTCCTGCTGTTGCCAGACCCCCAGGTTGGGAAGCCTGATGTGGGGCTCAGAACCTTCACTCCAGTGGGTGGACTTCTGTGGTATAAGTGTGCTCCAGTCTGTGAGTCACCCACCCAGTAGTTATGGGATTTGATTTTACTGTGATTGCGCCCCTCTTACTCTCTTGTTGTGTCTTCTTCTTTGTCTTTGGATGTGGGTATCTTTTTTTGGTGAGTTCCAGTGTCTTCCTCTCCATGATTGTCTAGCAGCTAGTTGTGATTCTCTTGTTCTCACAAGAGAGAGTGAGAGCACATCCTTCTACTCCGCCACCTTGGTTCAGGGCCACAAATTTTGCTTCTTCCTTAATTTTCTCCCACCAAAAGTATCAGCTCTGTGAAGGCACCATCAGTGGCTGCTTGTTTCTTGTATTTCCAACACCTCTCTGTGCAGTTCTGGAGAGGAGAGGGCCCCACACCATGCAGGGCTGCACAGGGAAACTGTGAGGGCGGTCTCTGGGCACAGAGAAAGAGGCCAACTGCAATTTACCATCAAAGACTTTTACTGGAAGTGGCAAGCCTTCAGTCTATACCACAGTGTTCCAAAGTAGTTACATCACACAGATTCTGCCAGTTTTATTGTTGTTTAAGTGAGGAGACAGATTTCTGGTGCTTCCTACTCTGCCATCTTCCCAGAATCCTCTTACATTAATTGAATTTTGCATGTTAAACCAACCTTGCTTTCCTCCCTGGAAAACCCCATGATGTGTTATCCCCCTTTACATATTGTTGGATTTGATTTGTCCAAATTTTGTCTAGAATTTTTATATCTATGTTTATGAGGGATATTGATTGGTAGTTCATTTCTTGCAATGTTTTTATTTTGTTTTTGTTTAAGTTTAATGTCAGACTCATAGAATGACTTGGAGAGTACTCTCTTCTTTTCAATTTTCTGAAAGAATTTGTGTATATTTGGTATTTATTATTTATAAACATTTAGTAGAATTAACTAATGAAGCCACCTGAGCCTGGAGTTTGCTTCATAAGGTTTTTAACTAAATTCATCTAAGTTGTCAAATTTATAGGCATAAATTTATTTATAATATTCACTTTTTAGCCTTTATATATCTATGATCCATAGTAATGCCCTTGATCTAATTCCTGATAAGAATACTTTGTGATTCTTACCCTGTGTAGCTAAATATTTATCCCTTAATTTCAAATAATCAGCTTTTGATTTTGTTGATTTTTCTCTATTTTTCTGTTTCATTAATTTATATTGTGACTTTTTCTTTTCCTTTATTCTACTTCCTTTGAATTTAATTGGCTCTCCTTTTTCTAGCTGGGAGCTGAGGTCATTGATTTGAGGACTTTATTCTCTTCTAGTATTGGCATTAATTCTATAAAATTGTGACATTCTACAAGATTTGATAGGTAGTAATTTCATTTTCATTAAGTGAAATAATTTTTTTTATAATTTATTTAATTTATTTATTTATTTATTTTTGGCTGCATTGGGTCTTCGTTGCGGTGCGTGGGCTCCTCATTGTGGTGGCTTCCCTGGCTGTGGAGCACAGGCTCTAGGCGCATGGGCTTCAGTAGTTGCGGCTCATGGGCTCAGTAGTTGTGGCTAACGGGCTCTAGAGCGCAGGCTCATAGTTGTGGTGCACGGGCTTAGTTGCTCCATGGCATTTGGGATCTTCCCGGACCAGGGCTCAAACCCATGTCCTCTGCATTGGCAGGCAGATTCTTAACCACTGTGCCACCAGGGAAGCCCTGAGATAATTTTTCATTCCCCTTTGATATATTCTTTGACTCATGTATAATTTAGAGATGTGTTATTTAGTTTCCAAATTTTGGGGGGATTTTCCAGAGATCTTTCTGTTATTAGTTTTTAATTTAATTTCATAGTAATCAGAGAATATACTTTATATGACTTGAATACCTTAAAATCTTTTGACACTTGTTTTATGGTCACAATATGGTCTATATTGGTAAATGTTGCTTGTGTACTTGAAAATAACATGTATTCTACTATTTGAAGAATTTTCTATGCTAGTAAAGTAGATCAAATTAAATGAAAGTGTTATTCAAGTCTGCTCTATCCTTGTGAGAAGGTGTTGACATCTCTAAAAATGACTGTAGATATGTTTATTTACCCTTGTAGTTCTGTCAATTTTTGCTTCATGTGTCTTAAAATTCTCTTATATGGTACATAAATTTATGCAGAAGTAACAATCATAATAATTTATCTCTTTATCGTTATGAAATACTATCTTTATCCATAGTAATAATGTTTGCTGTGTAATCTACTTCACTTAACACTGGTACACCTGCTTTAGTTTTTTATTTTTATTTTTACTATTGTTAGCATTGTTTATTTTCTATTCTTTTACTTTTAATCTATTTGTGTATTTATATTTGAGGGGTATTTCTTGTAAGTCACGTAAAGTTTCTTGCTTTTTAAAATAAATTGGACAAATCTTTGATATTTAGACCATTTACTTTTAGTGTAATTATTGATGTGTTTATTTTCAATTTATCCTCTTGCTGGATTTTTTTGTTTGTCACATCTGTTTTTCATTCTCTTATCTTTTTTCCCTGCCTTCATTTGGATTTATTGGACAGTTTTTTTGTTTTTGTTTTTGTTTTGTTTTTTGCGATACACGGGCCTCTCACTGTTGTGGCCTCTCCCGTTGCAGAGCACAGGCTCTGGACGCTCAGGGTTAGGGGCCATGGCTCACGGGCCCAGCTGCTCTGTGGCATGTGGGATCTTCCCGGACCGGGGCAGGAACCCGTGTCCCCTGCATCGGCAGGCGGACTCTTAACAACTGCCCCACCAGGGAAGCCCTATTGGACACTTTTTATAGTTCTGTTTTATCTCTTTTTTGTTGTTTATTTATTATAAGTCCTTATTTTGTCTTTTTGGGGATTGCTTTAGGGTTTATAGTATACAGCTTTAACTTATGACTTATTGGTTGTCTATTTTCAAGTGATATTATACAACTTCTCGTAAAATATAAGACACAACAGCATACTTTCATTTCACTCCTCCTGACCTTTGTCCTATTGTAGTCATAAATTTTAATTTCACAGATGCTGTAAACCACAAAATGCATTGTACTTTTATCTAAATATTTTAAATTTTTATTGGAGTATAGTTGCTTTACAATGTTGTGTTAGTTTCTACTGTACAGCAAAGTGAATCAGCTATTCATATATCCCCTCTTTTTTGGACTTTATTCCTATTTAGGTCACCACAGAGCATTGAGTAGAGTTCCCTGTGCTATACAGTAGGTTCTTATTAGTTATCTATTTTATACACAGTATCAATAGTATATATATGTCAATCCCAATCTCCCAATTCATCCCACTCCCCCATTTCCCTTTTGGTATCCATAAGTTTGTTCTCTATGTCTGTGTCTCTAAAATTGAAATACTATCAAGCATCTTTTATGACCACAACACTATGAGATTAGAAATCAATTACAGGAAAAAACTGTAAAAATACAAACACACGGAGGCTACACATTTATTTTTAATAAATGGTTAATAAAAATATTTCATACTTACCCATGTAATTATCATTTCCTGTTTTCTTTATTTCTTTGTGTTGATTCATATTTCAATCTGATGTCATTTTCCTTCTTCCTGAAAGACCTCTTTTATCATTTCCTCTATTGTAGGTCTCTTCAGATTTTGTATATCTAAAAGAAACCTTATTTTACCTTCATTTTAAGAATGAATTTCCCTGGGTGTAGAATTCTAAGTGGATTTTTTTTTTTTTTTTGGTACTTTAAAAATGTTGTTCAAGTGTTTTCTCTCTTGCATTGATTATGATAAGAAATCAGCTGTTATTCTTTTCTTTGTTCTTCTGTGTATTGGTTTTCTATTTGCTGCTCTAACAAGTTATGACAAGCTTAGAGGCTTAAAACAGCACAAATTTATTATAATTCTGGAAAAATATTCAGAAGTCTGAGATGGGTCTCACTGTGCTAAAATCAAGGTGTTGATATTGCTGTCTTCCTTTCCAGAAGCTATAGGAAAGAATGCTGTTTTGTTTGCCTTATTCAGCTTCTAGAAACATTTTGCATTCCTTGGTTCATGACCCCCTTCCTTTTGAAGTCAGCAACATCAGGCCAAGTTCTCACACTGTTATTTCTCTGGTTCTCTCTGTGGTCTCTCTCATCCTCTTTTGAGGACCCCTGCGATTATATTGGGCCAATTCAGATAATCCAGGATAATCTTCCTGTCTAGGGTTACCAGATTAGCAAATTTTATTTTATCATCTATATTTAATTCCTTTAGGCATATAACATAAAATAGTCATAGGCTCTGAGGATTAGGACATGGACATCTTTGGAAGGCCATGGTTCTGACTTCCACATTCTGTATGTGCAATATCATGCCTTTTTTTCTCTGGATGCTTTTAAGATTCTCTTATATCACTGGTTTTGAGCAATTAGATTTTGTTATGCTTTAGAGTAGTTTTATTCCAGTTTCTTTTGTTTGTATTTCATCTAGCTTTTTGGGTTTTCTTTGTTGGTTTTTATATAATTATTTTTTATTGAAGTATAGTTGATTAGCAATGTTGTGACAATCTCTGATGTACAGCAAAGTGACTCAGTTATACACATATATACATTCTTTTCTTATATTCTTTTCCATTATGGTTTGTCACAGAATATTCAATACAGTTTTCTGTGCTATACATTAGGACCTTGTTGTTTATCCATTCTAAATATAATAAGTAATAGTTTGCATCTACCAACCCCAAACTCCCAGTGTATCTTTCTCCCTCCCCCTCTCCCCCTTGGCAACCACAAGTCTGTTCTCTATGTCTATGAGTCTGTTTTCATTTTGTAGATAGGTTCATTTGTGCCATATTTTATGTTCCACATATAAGTGATATCATATGGTATTTGTCTTTCTCCTTCTGACATACTTCACTTAGTATGATAATCTCTAGTTGCATCCATGTTGCTGCAAATGACATTATTTCATTCTTTTTTTTGGCTGAGTACTATTCCATTATATATATGTACCACATCTTCTTTATCCATTCATCAGTCAATAGATATTTAGGTTGTTTCCATGTTTTGGCTATTGTGAACAGTGCTACTATGAACATAGGGATGCATGTATCTTTTTATAGTTTTGTCCAGGTATATTCCCAGAAGTGGGATTTCTGGATCATATGGTAATTCTATTTTCAGTGTTCTGAGAAACCTCCACACTGTTTTCCAGAGAGGCTGTACCAACTTACATTCCCACCAACAATGTAAGAGGGTTCCCTTTTCTCCACACCCTCTCTAGCATTTGTTATTTGTAAGCTTTTTAATGATGGCCATTCTGACTGGTTTAAGGTGGTATCTTACTGTAGTTTTGATCTGCATTTCTCTTATTGAGCATCTTTTCATGTGCCTACTGGCCATCTGTATGTCTGGTTTCGAGAAATGTCTATTAAGGTCTTATACCCATTTTTCAATTAGGTTGTTTTTTTGTTGTTGGTTGTATGAACTGTTTATATATTTTGGAGATTAAGCCCTTGTCTGTCACATCATTTGCAAATATTGTCTCCCATTTCATAGGTTGTCTTTTTTTTTTTATGGTTTCCTTTGCTGTGCAAAAGTTTGTAAGTTTGATTAGGTCCCATTTGTTTATTTTTGCTTTTATTTTTATTTTTTAAAATATGTTGGGGCTTCCCTGGTGGCGCAGTGGTTGAGAATCTGCCTGCTAATGCAGGGGACACGGGTTCGAGCCCTGGTCTGGGAAGATCCCACATGCCGTGGAGCAACTAGGCCTGTGAGCCACAACTACAGAGCTTGTGCATCTGGAGCCTGTGCTCCGCAACAAGAGAGACCGCGATAGTGAGAGGCCCGCGCACCGTGATGAAGAGTGGACCCCGCTTGCCACAACTAGAGAAAGCCCTTGCACAGAAACGAAGACCCAACACAGCCAAAAATAAATAAATAAAATTAAAAAAAAATATTTTCTTATTTATTTAGTTGCATCAGGTCTTGGTTGTGGTTCACCAGCTCCTTAGTTACAGCACACGGGCTCCTTAATTGTGGCATGTGAACTCTTAGTTGTGGCATGCATGTGGGATGTAGTTCCCCAACCAGGGATCGAACCCAGGCCCCCTGCATTGGGAGCATGGAGTCTTATCCACTGTGCCACTATCTCTGCTTTTATTTCTATTTCCTTGGGAGACTGACTTAAGAAAACATTGGTATGATTTATGTCAGAGAATGCTTTGCCTATGCTCTCTTCTAAGAGTTTTATGGTGTCATGTCTTATGTTTAAGTCTTTAAGCCATTTTGAGTTTATTTTTGTGCATGGTGTGAGGACATGTTCTAACTTCATTGATTTACATGTACCTGTCCAACTTTCCCAACACCACTTGCTGAAGAGACTGTCTTTTTCCCATTTTATATTCTTGCCTCCTTTGTCAATGATTAATTGACTGCAGGTGTGTGGGTTTATTTCTGGGCTCTCTATTCTGTTCCATTGATCTGAATACCTGTGTTTGTACCAATACCACACTGTGTTTTGATTACTGTAGCTTTGTAGTATTGTCTGACGTCTGGGAGAGTTATGCCTCCTGCTTTGTTTTGTTTTTTCCCCCTCAGGATTGCTGTAGCAATTCTGGATCTTTTATGGTTCCATATAAATTTTTGGATTATTTGTTCTAGTTCTGTGAACAGTGTCATGGGTAATTTGTTAGGGATCATATTAAATCTGTAGATTGCTTTTGGTAGTATTGCCATTTTAATAATATTAATTCTTCCAATGCAAGAGTATGGGATATCTTTCCATTTCTTTGAATCCTCTTTTATTTCCTTCATTAATGTTTTATAGTTCTCACCATATAAGTCTGTCAGCTCTTTGGTCAGGTTAATTCATAGGTTTGGGCTTTTTTGGTTGATTTTAAAAGGTATTGTTTTTTTACATTCCTTTTCTGATATTTCATTGTTAGCGTAAAGTAATGCAACTGATTTCTGAATGTTAATCTTGTATCCTGCTACTTTGCTGAATTCATTTATTATATCTAGTAGTTTTTGTGTGGAGTCCTTAGGGTTTTCTATATATAGTACCATGTCATCTGCATATAGTGACAATTTTAACCTCTTCCCTTCCAATTTGGATAACTTTTATTTCTTTTTCTTGTCTGATTGCTGTGTCTAGGACTTCCAATATTATGCTGAAGAGAAGTGGTGAGAGTGAGCGTCCTTGTCTTTTTCCAGATTTTAGTGGGAAGGCGTTCAGCTTTTCACCATTGAGTATTATATTGGCTGTGGGTTTGTTATAAATGGCTTTTATTATGTTGAGATATGTTCCCTCTATTCTCACTTTGGTAAGAGTTTTTATCATGAATGGATGTTGAATTTTGTCAAATGATTTTTCTGCATCTATTGAGATGACCATGTGTTTTTTGACTTTTCTTTTGTTAATGTGTTGCATTACATTTATTGATTTGCATATGTTGAACCATCCTTGTGAACCTGGGATGAATTCCACTTAGTCATGGTGTATGGTTTTTTTATGTGTCATTAGATCCTATTTGCTAATATTTTGTTGATAGTTTTTGCATCTGTATTCATCAAAGCTATTGGCCTGTAATTTGCTTTTTTGGTGGTGTCTTTGTCAGGTTTTGGTATCAGGGTGATGGTGGCTTCATAGAATATCTTTGGGAGTGTTCCCTCCTTATCTTTTGGAACAGTTTAAGAAGAATTGGTGTAAGTTCTTCTAAGTTTGGTAGAATTTGTCTGTGAAGCCATCTGGTCCTGGACTTTTGTTTGTAGGAAGTTTTTTTTATTGCAGATTCTATTTCACTTCTCGTGATCAGTCTGTTCAAAGTATCTATTTCTTCTTTATTCAATTTTGGTGGGCTGTATATTTCTAGAAAGTTGTCCATTTCTTCTAGGTTGTCAAATTTGTTGGCATAAAATTGTTCATATTATTCTTTTATGGTTTTTGTATCTCTGTGATATCAGTTGAGATTTCTCCGTTTTCATTTCTTATTTTGTTTATTTGGATTCTCTCTCTTTTCTTCTTGTTGAGCCTGGCCAGAGGTTTGTCAATTTTGTTTACCCTTTCAAAGAACCAGCTCTTGTTTTTGTTGATTTTTTGTATTTTTTAAATCTCTATTTTATTTATTTCCCCCTTGATCCTTATTATTTCCTTCCTTCTGCTGACTTTAGGTTTTGTTTGTTCCTCTTTTTCTAATTCTTTTAGGTGGCAGGTTAGGTTGTTTACTTGAAATTTTTCTCTTTTTTTGATGAAGGCCTGTATTGCTATGAAATTCCCTCTAAGAACAGCTTTTGCTGCATCCCATAGATTTTGTATAGTTGTGCTTTCATTGTCATTTGTCTCAAGGTATTTTTAAATTTCCTTTTTGATTTCCTCATTGACCCACTGGGTTTTTTTTTTCCTGTTTTTTAAATTTTATCATGAGACTTAGTTGTGGTGTTTTTTTTAACATTTTATTTATTTATTTTATTTTTTGGCTGTATTGGGTCTTAGTTGTGGCACGCAGGATCTTTGTTGAGGCATGCAGGATCTTTTGTTGCAGTGCATGGGCTCTACATTGCATAATGCGGGCTTCTCTCTGGTTGTGGTGTGTGTTTTTTCTCTCTCTAGTTGTGGCGTGTGGTCTCCAGAGTGCATGGGCTCTGTAGTTTGCAGCACATGGACTCTCTAGTTGAGGCACAGGAGCTCAGTAGTTGTGGCACATGGGCTGAGTTGCCCCGCAGCATGTGGGATCTTAGTTCCCTGACAAGGGATCCAACCCACGTCCCCTACATTGGAAGGCAGGTTCTTTACTACTGGACTACCAGGGAAGTCCAACCCATTGGTTTTTTAGTAACATGTTATTTAGTCTCCATGTAATCGTTTTTTTTTTTGTCATTTCTTTTTCTGTGGTTGATTTCTAGTTTCATGTCACTGTGGTCAGAGGCTTGAAATAATTTCTATACTCTTAAATTTGCTGAGGTTAGTTTTGTGCCCTAGGATGTTGTCAATCCTAGAGAATGTTCCGTGTTTACTTGAAAAGAATGTATATTCTGTTTCTCTTTTTTGGATGCAGTGTCCTGAAAATATCAATTAAGTCTAACTCTTCTATTGTAACATTTAGGGCCTCTGTTGCCTTATTGATTCTCTGTCTAGAAGATCTGTCCCTTGACGTGAGTGGGGTGTTAAAGTCTCCTACTATTACTATATTCCTATCAAGTTCTCCCTTTATGTCTGATAATAATTGTTTTATGTATTTGGGTGCTCCTATGTTAGGTGCATATATGTTGATGAGTGTAAAATCCTCTTCTTGTATTGATCCTTTTATCATTTTATAGTGTCCTTCTTTATCTTTCTTTATAGCCTTTGCTTCAAAGTTTAATGTCTGATATGAGTATTTCAACCCCCGCTTTCTTGTCATTTCCGTTTGCACAAAATATTTTTTCTATTCCCACACTTTCAATCTATGTGTGTCCTTTGCCCTAAGGTGCGTCTCTTGTGGACAGCATATTGTAAGCTCTTGTTTTTTTATCCAGTCTGCCACTCTATATCTTTTGATTGGAGCATTCAGTCCATTGACAGTTAAGGTAATTACTGATAGATATGTATTTATTTCCATTTCAAACCTTGTTTTCCAGTTGATTCTTTGTTTCTTCTTTGTTCCTTTCTTTTGCTTTTTGTGGTTTGATGATTTCCTTTTATTTTATGCTCGTGTTCTCTTCTTTTAGGCTTTTGTGACTCTATTGTATCTTTTTGATTTGTGGTTGCCCTGTGTTTCAAATATTTTAACCCCCTCCTATATCTGCTTGTTTTAGATTGATAGTCATATAGGCTCAAACACATTCTAAAAAAAAAGAAAAAGAATCTGCATTTTCTTTCTTTCCCCACATGTTTTGCTTTTGATGTTCCTTTTTCCATCTTCATGTTTATTCTTTGCTGTTCCTTGTGTTTATCATTGCTTTCACAAATAGGTTTTTTTTTTTCTCTTTTTATCTTTATACTGGCTAATTTAAGTGATTTACTTTCCAACTGTGAATTCCTCCTTCCTATTTCTTCTTGCCTCTTTTCTATTTAGAGATGGCCTTTCAATATTTCTTTTAGGATAGGTTTAGTATTGCTGTATTTTTTAGTTTTTGCTTGTCTGAGAAATTTTTTATTTCTCCTCCTATACAAAATGATAATTTTGCTAGGTAGAGTATTCTAGGTTGCAGATATTTCTCTTTCAAGACTTTGAATATATTTTGCCACTCCCTTCTGGCCTGCAGTGTTTCTGTAGGG
>NW_006773751.1:497730-510482 GCF_000442215.2 Lipotes vexillifer
TAGGGAAATCAGCTAATAGCCTTATAGGGGTTCCCTTGTAAAGAACTCTTGGTTTTTCTCTTGCTGCCTTTAGAATCCTCTTTTTATCGTTAACTTTTGCCATTTTTATTATAATATGTCTTGTTGTAGGTCTGTTTGGGTCTATCTTGTTTGAGACCCTCTGTGCTTCCTGCATCTGGATATCTATTTCCTTCTTTAGGTTTGGGAAATTTTCAGCCATAATTTCTTCAAATACATTTTCATTTCCCTCCTGTCTTTCTTCTCTTTTGTGTATCCCTATTATGTGTAGATTGACCCACTTTATATTATCACATAGGTATCTTATATTGCTTTCTTTCTTTTTTTTTTTTTTTCATTTGGCTTTCTGTCTGATGTTTTGATTGGGTAATTTCCATTAGTCTATCTTCCAGGTCACTTATTCTTTCTTCTGCATTATTCATTTTGTTATTCATTTCCTTGAGCTCAGCTTTTGTCTCATCAAATGAATTTTCTAATTTTTCTTGGCTCCTCCTTATAGTCTCTAGTTCCTTTTTACAGTAATCTGCATTTCTGTCAATAGCCTTGCTTAATTCCTTCAGTATTTCTGTTACCTCCTTTTTGAATTCGGTGTCTCTTAGACTGAGGAGGTCTATTTCATTGTTCCTTCAGGAGAATTTTCTTGGTTAATTAAGAAAGTTAATTTTTCTTTTAACTGAAAGCGGTTACTCTGCTTCTTCATTTTGCTTATATGTATCTTAGTCTGTTAATTTAGGAGAAACAGTTATCTACTGTGGTCTTGGAGGGCTATTTATAAGCAGGAGCATCCTGTGTAGCTTGTGAGAGTTTAATATTTTTGTGGCATGAGGGCTGTTTATGGTTTGCATGCTTTCTGTTTCTTTCCTCAGAGAACATTGGGGTGCACGTATCCTTTTGGACCATACTTTTCTCTGGATATATGCCCAGGAGTGGGATTGCAGGATCATATGGTAGTTTTATTTTAGTTTTTTAAGGAACCTTCATACTGGCTGTATTCTCCATAGTGGCTGTATCAATCTACATTTTCACCAACAGTGTAGGAGGGTTCCCTTTTCTCCACACTCTCTCCACCATTTATTGTTTGTAGATTTTTTGATGATGGCCATTCTGACTGGTGTGAGGTGATATCTCACTGTAGTTTGGATTTTCATTTCCCTAATAACTAGCAATGTTGAACATCTTTTCACATGCCTTTTGGCCATTTGTATGTCTTCTTTGGAGAAATGTCTATTTAGGTCTTCTGCCCATTTTTTGATTGGGTTGCTTGTTTTTATGATATTAAGCCACATGAGCTGTTGTTTGTAAATTTTGGAGACTAATCCCCTGTTGGTTGCATCATTTTAAAATATTTTCTTCCATTCTGTGGGTTGTCTTTTCATTTTGTTTATGGTTTCTTTTGTTGTGCAAAAGCTTTTGAGTTTAATTAGGTCCCATTTATTTATTTTTGTTTTTATTTCCATTACTTTGGGAGATGGATTGAAAAAGATATTGCTGTGATTTATGTCAGAGAGTGTTCTACCTATGTTTTCTTCTAAGAGTTTTATATTATCCAGGCTTACATTTAAGCCTTTAATCCATTTTGAGTTTATTTTGTGTATGGTGTTAGGGAGTGTTCTAATTTCATATTTTTACATGGAACTGTCCAGTTTTCCCAGTGCCATTTATTGAAGATACTGTCTTTCCTCTATTGTATAGTCTTGCCTCCTTTGTCATAGATTCATTGACCATAGGGGCGTGGGTTTATATCTGGGCTTTCTATCCCGTTCCATTGATCTATATTTCTGTTTTTGTGGCAGTACCATACTGTTTTGATGACTATTGCTTTGTGGTATAATCTGAGGTCAGGAACCCTGATCCCTCCAGCTCTGTTTTTCTTTCTCAAGATTGATTTGGCTATTCAGAGTCTTTTACGTCTCCATACAAATTTTAAGATTTTTTGTTCTAGTTCTGTGAAAAATGCCATTGGTAATTTGATAGGGGTTACATTGAATCTGTAGATTGCATTGAGTAGTATAGTCATTTTGACAATATTGGTTTTTCCAATCCAAGAACATGGTATATCTTTCCATCTATTTGTCTAGTCTGTTATTTCTTTTATCAGTGTCTTATAGTTTGGGGAGTACAGGTTTTTGCCTCCTTAGGTAAGTTTATTCCAAGGTATTTTATTCTTTTTGATGTGATGGCAAATGGGATTGTTTCTTGAATTTCTCTTCCTGATCTTCCATAGCTAGTGTATAGAAATGCAAGAGATTTCTGTGTGCTAATTTTGTATGCTACAAGTTTACCAAATTCATTGATGAGCTCTAGTAGTTTTCTGGTAATGTCTTTAGGATTTTCTGTGTATAGTATCATGTCATCTGCAAACAGTGCCAATTTAACTTCTTCTTTTCCAATCTGGGTTCCTTTTCTTTCCTTTTCTTCTCTGACTGCCATAGCTAGGACTTCCAAAACTGTGTTGAATAAAAGTGGCAAGAGTGGACATCCTTGTCTTGTTCCTGATCTTAGAGGAAATACTTTCAGCTTTTCACCGTTGAGTATGATGTTAGCTGTAGGTTTCTTGTATATGACCTTTATTATGTTGAGGTATGCTCCCTCTATACCCAGAGATTGTTGGTCATAAATTGGTGTTGGTCATAAATTGGTGTTGGTCATAAATTGGTGTTGAATTTTGTCAGAAGCCCTTTCTGCATCTATTGAGATGATCATTTGGTCTTTATTCTTCAACTGGTTGGTGTTGAATTTTGTCAGAAGCCCTTTCTGCATCTATTGAGATGATCATTTGGTCTTTATTCTTCAACTGGTTGGTGTTGAATTTTGTCAGAAGCCCTTTCTGCATCTATTGAGATGATCATTTGGTCTTTATTCTTCAACTTGTTGGTGTGCTTTATCACACTAATTGATTTGAAGGTATTGAAGAATCCTTGCATCCCTGGGATAAACCCCACTTGATCATGGTGTATGATCCTTTTAATGTGTTGTTGGATTCTGTTTGCTAGTATTTTGTTGAGGATTTTTGCATCTATGTTCATCAGTGATATTGCCTTATAATTTTATTTTTTTGTGGTATCTTTTTCTGGTTTTGGCACTAGGGTGATGGTGGCCTCATAGAATGCGTTTGGGAGTTTTCCTTCCTCTGCAACTTTTTGGAACATTTTCAGAAGAATAAGTGTTAACTCTTCTCTAAATGTTTGAGAGAATTTGCCTGTGAAGGCTTCTGGTCCTGGATTTTTGTTTGTTGGCAGTTTTTAAATCACTGTTTCAATTTCAGTACTTGTGATTGATCTGTTCATATTTTCTATTCCTTCCTTGTCCAATCTTGGGAGATTATACCTTTCTAAAAATGTGTCCATTTCTTCCAGGTTGTCCATTTTATTGACATATGGTTGCTTGTAGAAGTCTCTTATGATCCTTTGTATTTCTGTGGTGTTGGTTGTAAGTTCTTCTCTTTCATTTCTAATTTTATTGATTTGAGTCCTCTCTTTTTTTTTTCTTGATGAGTCTGGCTAAAAGTTTATCAATTTTGCTTATCTTTTCAAAGAACCGACGTTTAGTTTCATTGATCTTATTGTTTTCTTCATCTCTATTTCATTATTTTTGCTCTAATCTTTATGATTTCTTTTCTCCTACTAACTTTAGGTTTTGTTTGTTCTTCTTTCTCTAGTTGCTTTAGGTGTGAGGTTAGGTTGTTTATTTGAGATTTTTTTTGGTTTGTTTACTGAGGTAAGATTGTATGCCATAAACTTCCCTCTTAGAATTGCTTTTGCTGCATCACATAGGTTTTGAATCCTTGAGCTTTCATTTTCATTTGTCTCTAGGTGTTTTTTGATTTCCTCTTTGATATCTTCAGTGATCCATTGGTTGTTTGGTTGCATATTGTTTAGCCTCCACTTGTTTGTGTATTTTACAGTTTTTTTTCCTTGTCGTTTATTTCTAATCTCATAGCTTTGTGGTTGGAAAAGATGCTTGATATGATTTCAATTTTCTTAAATTTACTGAGGCTCGCTTTGTGGCCCAGCATGTGGTCAATCCTAGAGAATGTTCCATGTGCAAGTGAGAAGAATGTGTATTCTGCTGCTTTTGAATGGAATTCTCTATAAATATCAATTAACTCCAACTGCTCTAATGTGTCATTTGGCCTGTGTTTCTTTATTGGTTTTCTGTCTGGATCATCTGTCTATTGATGAAAGTGGGGTGTTAAAGTTCCCCAATATTATTGTGTTACTGTCGACTTCTCCCTTTATGGTTGTTAGTATTTGCCTTATGTATTGAAGTGCGCTCCTATGTTGGGTGCATATATATTTACAATTGTTATGTTTTCTTCTTGGATTGATCCCTTGATCATTATATAGTGTCCTTCTTTGTCTCTTCTAATAGTCTTTATTTTTAAGTCTATTTTGTCTGATATGAGTATTGCAACTCCAGCTTTGTTTTGATTTCCATTTGCATTGAATATATTTTCCCATCCCCTCACTTTCAGTCTGTATGTGTCCCTAGATCTGAAGTGGGTCTCTTATTGACAGCATATATATGGGTCTTGTTTTTGTATCCATTCAGCCAGTCTATGTATTTTTGTTGGAGCATTTAATCCATTTACATTTAAGGTAATTATCCTTATGTATATTCTTATTGCCATTTTGTTACTTGTTTTGGATTTGTTTTTGTAGGTGTTTTTTCTTCCCTTCCTCTTTTGTTCTCTTCTGATTTGATGCGTAACTTTAGTGTTGTGTTTGGATTCCTTTTTCTTTTTTGTGTATGTATCATAGATTTTTGGTTTGTGGTTAACATGAGGTTTTGATATAGCAGTCTATATATAAACAAGATTGTTTTAAGTTGCTGGTCTTTTAATTTCAAATGCATTCCCAATATCCTGCATTTGTGCTCTCCTCTTCTCATAGTTGATGGTTTTGATATATTTGTGTGTGGATGATTTCCTACCTTTAATGTATGTTTGCCTTTACCAGTGAGCTTTTCCATCCATAATTTTTTTTTTCTAGTTTTGTTCTTTTCTGTTTAGAGACGTTCCTTTAGCATTTGTAGCAAAGTTGCTCTGGTGGTGCTGAATTCTCTTAGCTTTTGCTTGTCTGTAAAGCTTTTGATTTCTCTGTTGAATCTGAATTAGAGCCCTGCTGGTTAGAGCACTCGTGCTTGTAGGTTCTTCCCTTTCATCACTTTAAATGTATCATGCCATTTCCTTCTGACTTGCAGAGCTTCTGCTGAGAACTCAGCTGATATCCTCATGAGAGTTCCCTTGTATGTTAGTTGTTGCTTTTCCCTTGTTGCTTTTAATATTTTTTTGTCTTTAATTTTTGTTAATTTGATTACTATGTGTCTTGGTATGTTCCTCTTTGGGTTTATCCTACCTGAGACTCTCTGTGCTTCCTGAACTTGGGTGACTGTTTCCTTTCCCCTGTAAGGGCAATTTTCAGCTATTATCTCTTCTAATATTTTTTCAGGTCCTTTCTCTCTCTCTTCTCCTTCTGGGATGCCTATAATGCAAGCTTTGTTGTGTTTAATGTTGTCCCAGAGGTCTGTTAGACTGTCTTCCTTTCTTTTCATTCTTTTTTCTTTATTCTGTTCCACAGCAGTGATTTCCATCATTCTGTCTTCTAGGTCACTTATCCATTCTTCTGCCTCATTTATTCTGCTACTGATTCCTTCTAGTGTATTTTTCATTTCAGTTATTGTATTGTTCATCTCTTTGTTTATTCTTTAGTTCTTCTAGGTCTTTGTTAAACATTTCTTGCATCTTCTCGATCCTTACTTCCATTCTTTTTCCGAGATATTGGATCATCTTCACTATCATTATTCTGAATTCTTTTTCCAGTAGGTTGGTTATCCCCAGTTCACTTAGTTGTTCTTCTGGGGTTTCATCTTGTTCCTTCATCTGGGACATATTCCTCTGACATCTCATTTTGTCTAACTTTCTGTGATTGTGGTTTCCATTCCACAGCTTGCAGGACTGTAATTCTTGCTTCTGCTCTCTGCCCTCTGGTGGCTGAGGCTGTCTATGAGGGTTGTGCAGGCTTCCTGATGGGAGGGGTTGGTTCCTGCCCAGTTGGGTGGAGCTGGGTCTTGTCCCTCTGGTGGGCAGGGCTGTGCTCAGGGAGACTTTAAGCCACTTGTCTGCTCATGGGTTGGGCTGGTTGGTTGTTTGGCCTGAGGCGAATCAGTACTGGAGCCTACAGGCTGTTTGGGGCTAATGGCAGCCTCTGGGAGGGCTCATGTCAATGAGGACTTCCTAAAACTGCTGCTCTCAATGTTGCTGTCGCCGCAGTGAGCCACAGCAACCCCTGCCTCCACCAGAGACCCTCCAATACTAGCAGGTAAGTCTGGCCCAGTCTATTCTGGAGTCACTGCTTTTTTCCCCTGGGTCCTGGTGCACACAGGACTTTGTGCGTGCCCTCCAAGAGTGGAGTTTCTCTTTCCTCCAGTCCTGTGGAAGTCCTGTGACCAAACCCTGCTGGCCTTCAAATCCAGATTCTCTGAGAACTCCTCCATCCATCGCCAGAACCTCAAGCTGGGAAGTCTGATGTAGGGCTCAGAACTTTCACTACTGTTGCATAACTTCTGTGGTATAATTGTTTTCCAGTTTCTGGGTCTCTCACCCAGGAGGTCTGGGGTTTAATTTTATCGCATTCGTGCCCCTCCTACTGTCTTGTTGCAACTTCTTCTTTGTCTTTGGATGTAGGGTATCTTTTTTGGTAGTTTCCAGTGTTTTTTTTGTTGACGGTTGTTCAGCAGTTAGTTGTGATTTTGGTGTCTTTGTAAGAAGGGTGTGAGCTCATGTCCTTCTACTCTGCCATCTTAAGCTAATCTCTCTGTTTACATTTTTTACTTCTCATTTCTCTGTGTGTATGGTTTTTAAATTTTTTCTTTTACTATATCTTGAAGTTTATTAATTTTTTCTTCTAAGCCTAATCTGCCATTAATTTCATTAGTTTTTTTTTTTTATCTCACACTTTGTTATTGTCATTTCTAGAAGCTCAATTTTAGTCACTTTTATATTTTTCATGTCTCTTCTTAAGTTCTGAGCATATGGAACTCAGGTATAATAATTGCTTTAATGTCTTTGTCTGCTAATTCTAACATCTGTATCAGTTCTGAGTCAATTTCATTTGATCGATTTATCTCCTAACTATGGGTTGCATTGTCCTGCTTCTTTACATCCTGGCAATTTTTTATTGGATGTCAGATGTTTTGAATTTTACTTTCTGAGATGCAGGATATTTTTATATTCCCATAAATATTCCTGACCTTTGTTATGGGTTGTAGTTATGTTACATGAAAACTGTTTGATCTTTTCAAGTTTTGCTGTTAAGATTTATAAGAGAAGACTGGAGCAGTTATCAATCCATGGCTTATTATTCCCTATTACTTAGGTAAGAGCCTTGTGTGTAATCTACCCAAATCCTCCTCAATTTTTTGGTTTTTCAGTCTGGTTTTTGGGACTAGACATCCTTCCAAGCCCTGTCTGATCACCAGGCACTGTTACCTCTAATTATAGTATTTCAAATAGTTTTCCCCCAGCCTTGAGTAGTTTCTTCATATGCTTGTGCTAATCAGTATTCACCTAAATACTCAAGGGTAAATCTTTGCATATCTCCAGAGTTCTCTCTCTGTGTAGCGCTTTCCTTTCTGATACTCCCTTTTTAGCAACTTGAGCTGCCATAGTCCCTACAAACTCTCCATTCCTTATCCTCAGCTCAGGGAGTTCACTGGGCTCTACGTGATTGCCCTCACATCCCTCCACCCTGCACTATGGCCATCATAATGCTCTATCTCTCATAGGAATATGGTGTTTCCCATCTCTCAAGGACCATTTGCCTTCATTGCCTGATATGTAGTATCTTGCAAACCTTTGTTTCATATATTTAGTCCTTTTTTAATTGTTTCAGTTGTAAGGTTAGATATGGTCCCTATTATTCCATTTTACAGAGAAGCTGAAGTCCCCATAGCCTCATTTTTTTTTTTAAAGAGTAGAAACTATTTTGCATAGGCAGCAAGGGAGAGGAATGGAATTCTAGAAGTCATACTGCCTTTCTTAGAGGAGTTCACCTTCCTCTAGCATGTCTCAGCATCAGATATTTATTTGGTTTCTTGTTTTCTAGTATATTCTTTAATATCCATGCTGGATCTGCCCTCTGCCTTTATGTAATGCTGCAGCTTTCTGTGGACCATTCTTCCTGGGTGTGTACTGTTGATAGAGAGCAAAGTGTACCTAATATTGATAACTCATGACATACCGAAACAACACTTTACTATAATATAACCTCCAGAGAAAATATTTAGAAAAATTATTCAGAAACATCTCTTTCTGATATTTCTGGACTACACAGGTCTGAATCATGGATGAAAGATCAGACTATTTTATGAGTGTTTTTGAACTCCCCAGTCTTTGTCCCCTTCCAAAAAATAGTTTATTCAGTGATGATAGTATTTAAGATATATGGTCAGAGAAATGTATTCATCATTCACTTATCCACTAAATAAATATTTGAGAACCTATTATGTGCCAGACACCTTCACTCCCTTGGGTTGTATATGTGTGTCTCTCTTTAGCACTTTATACCTTATTACTCTTTGTTTTGTGTTAGTATATAACATCAATCTCTCTTCTGATTTGTGAGCTTATTTCATTCAAAAATCCATACCTTATTTAACATCTGTATATCCCTCATAGCATTTGACATATTTTCTAGAATCTAGAAAAATCTCAGTAAAGGATTTCCATTTGGAATGAACTTTTAAATATACATGTGCATTTGTGTTTTTGAGAATATAGATATATACCTTGTCTGTGTATTCCTTGCTTACTGACTTGCAGCTTTCACACAGAAAACAATTTTGAGGAGACAATATAGTCGTTTCTTTGTAAAAGGCATTCCTTCTCAGCAGTAACTGTTGCGTCTCTGCAAGTTTGATCAAAGCAAGGCAAGAGTCCCTCAAGAGGCCCTGGTTGTTGAATTTAGAGGAAAAAGCGTTTTGTTTCTTATGAATATTTGTAAGAGGACTATGCTTGGGAATGATGGTGCTAATCATTTACATCTATGGGACATAATCATTCCTGTGGATGCACTACAGCTCCAGGCTGAGAGATAGCAAGGGTAGTCCAGACATATATAGATATTACCTGTTTCTCCCAATAGCTTTTAGCTCAGACTAAATGATAACATATGAGGGCTTTTAAAGGAAAGTTTTCAGCAGAGATTATTTTCAGCTTTATTTAGGCACTACTGACCTGTCTACTTAGTTATTTTATAAATCTTACCAGGGATAGGAGCTTTTGGTTTCTATCTTTATTTACTCTTCTGCATAAATTTGGGGATGTATCAATGGAACTTTGCTGTCCTAATCTCTCAGGGTCACAGAGAAAAAAGGACTTTGGGAACAGCATGATGGGTTTACTGCTAGTAACTAATTTTAAATGTATGCAGTTACAGGCACATATCAAAACCTCCCTCAAGGCATGAAGCCCCTTTTGCTTACTAGTTTAGTCTGATTTTTTTTTTTTTTCTTTTTTGCGGTATGCGGGCCTCTCACTGTTGTGGCCTCTCCCGTTGTGGAGCACAGGCTCCGGACACGCAGGCTCAGTGGCCATGGCTCACGGGCCCAGCCGCTCCGCGGCACGCGGGATCTTCCCGGACTGGGGCACGAACCCGTGTCCCCTGCATCGGCAGGCGGACTCTCAACCACTGCGCCACCAGGGAAGCCCCTGATTATTTTTTAAATAGGCAATATTTATCTATAGGCCAATGAGAGCAAACTCCTGCTAAAATATCTATTTCCTTTTTTAAATTTTCAAAACAATACTAAAGATGAACAAAGATTTGGGTTAAAAGATGAGGAGCCTAAACTCATGTTTTGCATTCTCACTCTTTCACCTCCTCTCTTTGCCTCTTCCTTCTCTATTTACGTTATGTTTGAACTTTGTATTTACATGAATGAGTTAAGAGGAAAACTTTACATATAAAAATGGGTTAAATAAAAGGTCTCTGACTGGATTTCTACTTAAAAGCATGATGAAATAACATGGACTAGGGCAAACTTAGCTTATAAACAGCTAGAAAACTAGATAATATACATGTGTCTTAGTTCATTCAGGATGCTTTAACAAATTATCATAGACTGCGTGGCTTATAAGCAACAGGAATTTATTTCTCACAGTTTTGGAGGTTGGAAAGTACAAAATCAAGACACCTGCAGATTTGGTGTCTGGTGAGAGCCCATTTCCGGTTCATAGATGGCAGTCTTCTCACTGTGTCCTTACATGGTGAAAGGGGCTATGGAGCTCTGTGGGGTCACTTTTATAAGAGCATTAATTTCATTTATGAGAGTTCATGGTCATGACCTAATCACCTCCCAAAGGCTCCACCTCCAAATATCATCAAGTTGAACATTAGATTTCACATATGAATTTTGGAGAGACACAAATATTCAGTCTATAGTAACACAAAACAAGTATTTTCCAACATTTTACAGCAAGCAGTACAGGAGCGTGTCCCCTATTAGATAAATGGAGAGAAACAAGTAAAGTGAGCCTTGTGATCATCTTGGATTTCTGCCTGGAGGCAACTTCTAGGCTGTGGGCATAGGTGGAGGGGGGTCAACTCAAGCAGGGCCCAGTGACCTTCATGAATTCAAGACATAGATATTTGGAAATTAGGGCTCAAGGCAGCTACAGTGGTGGATGTTACAGTACAGAATTTCAGAAAATATGTGCAGAAAAAGAACTCCAGAAACCTAAAAAAGAATCCTCACGAATCTTTGCTGAATACAAGCTGTACAGTCATAGAGGAAAACCATACAAAGCCAGGTAAAGAAAACGCAAGAGAATTGTAATCAGAATAATCCCCAGAGCTCATACAGGTCAATGAGATGTTTAAGCTGTGAGGATGTATTCAAACTATGACTAGCCAAATTGGAGAGCCATTGGTGATCACACCAGGGCATTCAGTGTAGACTCCACAGCTTGGCACTAGGGCTATGCTATTATAGGGTGAAGACTACTCTAGACCTGCTCTAGAAAAGGTTAAAGACAGGCCTTAGAGATCAGACTGATCTGTAAATTACCTAACTGCCTGCCCAACACTCTTTAAGGAAAGACAACACAATCCAGACACTCAACAACATAGTATTCACAAAGTCCTGCATCCAGCAAAAATTAATAGACATTCCAGGAAAAGGAAAATGTGACTCATAATTAGAGCAAAAATCAATCAATAGGAACAGAAATGATAGAAATGATAGCATTAGAATTGAGTGTCAGAATTGAGATTAATTGTAGGACAATTCAACTGGTGTTGAACAACCAGCTGGTGTTTGAGAATTGCGTGGTGGTATGTGGGGAGAACCCTGCCCCACATGCATTGTAATTGGTGACCAGAGTCAGACCTGGCAAAGGAGAATTAAGGGAGAGGACAGAATCAAGTTTGCTAATCAGCTAACCTTAAAATAAGGAGATTATCTTGGATTATCTGAGTGGGCCCAAAATAATCACAAAGGTCCTTAAAATTGGAAGAGGCAGGCAGAGGAGAGAACCAGAGTGATGGTGGTATGTAGAGGACTTGGTTGACATTGCTGGCTTTGAAGATAAAGGTGGGGGGTTCCCGTGAGCTAAGGAGTGCAGGAGTCCTCTAGTAACTGGAAAAGGCAAGGAAATAACTTCTTCTCTAGAATCTTCAGAAAGAAATGTATCCTGTTGACACATTGACCTTAGTCCAGTGAGATCCATGTTGGGTTTATGGTCTATAGCAGTGTAAGATAACAAACTGTTGTTCCTTTAAAACACTAGATTTTTTGTGATTTGTCATAGCAGTAGTAGAAAACTAACACTCTCGCTGAGGGTAAAATCTCAGGCAGATTCTTACACCAACAGGGCCATGTTCTTCACCACAGGACTCCTAACCCCAATTCAGCCACAGCTAATTTGCACATGGAGGACATGCCACATAAAAGCAGCCCGTCTATAATCTGGCCAGTGGACAATCAGGTGTTGATTAAATTGGATTAATCAGATGTTTTCCCTTGAGCCTTGGAACTAGAGATATGAAAGAGCCAGAGTTCAATAGAAACAGAAGATACAAGTGGAAAGGCCCAGAAGGAGTCAGCTCTGGGAAGAGTAGCTGAGTCATGCTAGTAGGACAGAGTACAAGGGTGGCCATGAATGGATGCCTACTTCCAAGGGGCCAGTTATTAACCTATTTGTCAAGTTGTCAGGACTCTGCAGTATCATGAATCTCTTCCAGTTTCGTTGACACCTTGATATGGTCAAGATCACTGTTATTCTTAGGTCCAGATGTATAAAATTCCCTCTGGTACTAGGATCAACCTTGCTGAATATAGCCATCCATTTCTTATAAGCAGTGGAACTTATGTATCACTAAGTGCCTAGAATTTCAAAGGTTCTGAATGGTTAGTGCCTCCCCAAGGATTGTTTAGAATTCTCCTGCCCTGTTTCAAATTTTAGTTAAGGAAGGGCCTAAGCAGCTGTAACAAAGAGACTCCAAAACAGAGGGGCTCAAACAAGTTGTAGGTTTATGTATTCCTCATTTAACAGTCAAAGTCAAACAGCCTGTGCATGGTAGGTCAAGAAGTTTCACCCTACAAGATCATCCAGGAACCTAGGTTCCTTGTACCTTGTTGTTTTACCATCCCTTAGGGTGCTTTCTGTCTCTACATGTTTCAGTCTCACTCACTAGCACCACAACTGCCTTCCAGCTGAAAGAAAGAGGGAAAGA
>NW_006773751.1:510731-517629 GCF_000442215.2 Lipotes vexillifer
AAAGAGACAAAGTAGATGGCACGCATATCCTTTCAAGACACTTGTGCATATCACTTCTGTTTACTTTCCCTTGGTGGCAACTTGGTCACTGGCTGAAAGGTTGGCTGTGATGTCTTCTCTGGTTTGGTGGTCCCGTCACCTTCTAAAATATCAGTGTGGAGGGAGAATACTATTCTTGAAAGAATCAGGGGGAATGAATATGGGGAAACAGTTATCAATGTCTTCCACAGTTTCTAATGTTCATCTGAAAATACTACTATTATATGCTAGGTCCTTGTTGTGCCAAGGATAAACATTGTTATAACAGTAACACAGTGTCTGCCCTCACGTAGCTTACATTCTAGTGGAGTGAACTGACACATTATAATTTGGTGTGATTATTTTTTAATTAATTTATTATTATTATTATTATTATTATTATTTTTGGGCTGTGTTGGGTCTTCATTGCTGAGCGTGGGCTTTCTCTAGTTGTGGCGAGCGGGGGCTACCCTTAGTTGCAGTGCGCGGGCTTCTCATTGTCGTGGCTTCTCTTGTTGCAGAGCATGGGCGCTAGGCATGTGGGCTGCAGTTGTTGTGGCTCCTGGGCTCTAGAGCGCAGGTTCAGTAGTTGTGGCACACAGGCTCAGTAGTTGTGATGCATGGGCTTTGTTGCTCCGCGGCATGTGGGATCTTCCCGGACCAGGGCTCAAACCCGTGTTTCCGGCATTGGCAGGCAGGTTCTCAACCACTGCGCCACCAGCGAAGCCCCTAATTTGGCGTGATTATTGCTCTAATAGGGAAACTATAGGGAGCTATGGGAATATATAGTAAAGGTATTCAACCCAGCTTCAGTTCTCCCTGAAGCCTGAGTAGGAAGCAAGGCAAAATGTAGTTGGGAAAGATTTTCTAGGTAAATAAAAGTGTGTGTTTACTTCCTGAGGTGAGAAACTTAGTGCATGCTGAATAAAGAAACCTAAGAAAGGGTGGTGACTCTCTTAGGTCACTCTAGTACATTCTAAGTGAATCATTCATTTTTTTCAATAAGATATTTTCAGTGCTTATTATGTACTAGTCCCCTTCTGGGCACTGGAAAGCTGGAATGAGAGTTAAGACTGTGTTGTTAAGCCAGAAACTGCCATTCCATAGCTATGTAAATTTCTTTGTGTTCATGAAATAAGACTAGACTGTCTAACTTTTCTCCCAAGTAAAATGCCCAATAACCTCACAGGGACTTTAATTCTAACCACAGACTTTCAATACATACTGAACTGCTAACAGATTAGATGTACAAATACAAAATCTCATGACTCAGAGCATCACAAAGGGTTACCTGGTAGAAGGTCAGTATCCATAACAGTAAATTATACATATAATAATTAGATTAGCAAGCAGTGATATAGAATCAGATTCTGTTCTAAATGCTTTCTGTGTTAATCTATGTAATCCTTATAAGAACCATATGAGGTGGGAACAAATACTGTCCTCATTTTACAGATAGAACTGACTCTCCCAAGGTCAGTAAGTGGTGGAGCCAGAATCTGAACCCAACCAATATGGCCCCAGAGTCCTTGTTCTTAGCCTCTATAGAAAACTGTGAAATACTTGGTAGTTAACGTTACACAACAGGGTCATGTAGTCTCTAAGATGTGAATTGCCCTTTTTTTCCCCCTCTTTCTTTCATACTGAGTTCTTATATCCAGCACCTCACTCCATAGAGTGAAGGTCTTGTAAATGATTATCAGTAATTAGGAAATAAATTGATGAGGATAATATTTAAAATTTGATTATATTTTTGGGATGATGAAAATGTTCTCAAATTAATTGTGGTGATAGTTGCACAACTCTGAATATAATAAAAAATACTGAATGGTAACTGTAAGTGGATGCACTGTGTGACCTGTGAATTGTATCTAAAGCTGTTAATTAAGACAAATCCATGTGACTTCAGTTTATTGTCACCACAGCTAAAGCAATCTCCAGTCCTTACCTGGCAGGTGGGAGGCATGGGTGCTCTCTCCCTCCATTCCCGGGGTTGGTCCCTTTTCACAAACTCTTTTCAATCTTGGAAACCTTCAAACCTCTAAGTGAGATGTGTCATCTCCCTTCACATCTCTCCCCCAGTTCTAATGATGGTGCTGATGTGAGGGAAGGGGGCGGAGCCCAGGAACTGGGTTCAGATCTGCATGACACACTTTAACAAGACAGTAGTGTTCTGGATCATACCCCAAGGAGAAAGAGGAATTTGGAAAGAGGACACCTGGATAAACTAGGGATGTTTATCCTGGGTGTCTTGATAACAGTCTTCAAATATCTGATGACCTGTCTTCTGGAAGAAGAATTAGACTTAGGTAGCTCTAGAGGATGGGTCTATGAGTAATAGATGAAAGTTACACAGAGAGGGAAAAAAAACGCCGTGAAATGGGGCCCATCTCAAATTGCCACCTATTTAGTCAGATCCACCTTAAAATACTACATTCAAAAGCTTACCCTCTGATATTTAAAGACTGACTCTACATGGTATGTGCAAACCAGAGAGGAGTCACACTGACAGGAAATGCCCTGGGTCCAGTTCCACAAAGGACAAATTTTGGAGCCTGAATTAAAGATTCTGTGAGTGTCTGTCTAATCCCAGATACCTTTATAATTAATATCCCTTATCCTGGCTGAGTCAGTGTGAGGTCTCAAACCTTCTATATAAGAGCAGACTGGCTCAAAGCAGCTGATGCTACTAAGAAACTCCTCAAGAAGGAAAACAAAACATAGCTTCTTTTCCTTTGAAGCTGACATCAGCTACTAACAGAAAAGAAATTCCAAGCCTATAAATATGGTTACATCTAGTGAGTCTCAGTTTTCCTTTTTGTTAAATATTTTCTCGGATAGATGATATTTTCTGGAGGGAAGATGTAAAGAGACTTTTGCAAGAAGAAAGGACCATGTAGCCCCCAAATGCCATAAATGGAAATAACTTTGGACTCAGAAGGGAACGTGTATTTGAGTTTTTATTTTAGATCAGGCTGTAGCTGGCCTATTGTGTAGCCTTACACAGGATAGATTTCTTTTTCTAATTTTTATTTTATATTGGAGCATAGTTGATTAACAATGCTCTATTAGTTTTAGGTGAACAGCAAAGTGATTCAGTTCAGGATAGATTTCTTATCAATAAAATGAGGTGCTGGAATTAAATCCCTATTTCTCAGACATGGCTTCTTGGACCACTTTAATCTGAATCATCCAGGATGCTTATAAAATGTGAAAATATGGAGCGCCACCAAGACCTACTCTATCAGTATTTCTGGAGGTAGAACCCAGGAATCTGCATTTTCAATAAACAGCCTAGGGGATTCTGATGTACACTACAGTTGGAGAACTATTGGGTCAGATAGTCACTAATATCCCTTTCATCTCGAACATTTTCTCATCCAGTACTTTTTCATCCACTGTGGAGAACCTGGAATATCCTTCAAGTAAAGATTTTGTACGGCACCTTACCCTTCATGGAGAGACCTAGGCTGACCAATGGTTGGTTTACCTAGGAGTGAGGGGATTCCCAGGATGCAAGCCTTTCAGGTAAACTGAAACAAGTCTGTCATCCCATGAGGACCCAGTTGAAGTGATTATTTCTTCCACTAGAGAGACCTGCCAGTCCACCAGGATGCCGGAAACTTCTCTGTGCCAGTCACAAATACACATCTAGCTGAGATTATAATTCCCGGCACTCTGATAGCAAAGGGTCAAGAAACCGATGTGCCCCTTGGCATGAGGGTCAGCTCAGAAACTGTTGCCCTCTCTGTGGTCCATTTGCACGGCTCGCAGTGGGGATGGGTGGGTGGGCGGGCTTCAGTCTTGGGGGGAGTTGTCAGGGCAACTTCCATCAGCCACTCCCATCCATCTGTACAGCTTGTAGCGTGAGCTAACGTGAGTCATCTCTGCTGCATCAGTGCAAACCACCCATGGGGAGTCCGACCTCTGCCTATTTCTAGAGAGGCATTTAACGAAGACTGACCTAATTCAGCAAAAATACGTCTCAATTAGTGTGTGACTAACCCACTGAATTTTTCTAGAAAAGAACCTTTCTGCCATGCTTGGCGACTCGATGGTGATGCTTAGTAATGAAGTTGCACTTTGCTTGTGTTAATGCTGCTTCTTCTTTCTTTTCCTCCCTCTCCTATCCTAGCTTTCTCTCTGTCTCTCTCAAGGAAGGTTAGCTGCCGGTGATCCATAATGGTGCCTGAAAACCCTCTCTTAGGCCCTCTACCTGGCAGAGCAGCTCCCATTTTTCATTAAATGAATATGGAAATCAGAAATGAAGAATAAGCAGATTGGGACTTGTCTCTGAGACAAGAGTGGGGGCATGATTTAAAAATATATAATAACGTATAAAGACTGATGCAACCACAACATTTCTTATGTGAGGGATAAGGGGTTGCCTTCTTAGATGAGAAGGCACTGTGATGCTTGGAGTGATACACTTTGAAGATGGAGCAAGGGTTCACAAGCCAAAGGATACAGGTGGCCACTAGAAGCTGAAAAAGGCAAGGCAAGGAATTCTCTCTCCCTCAGAGGCTCCAGAAAGAACCAGCCCTGCTAACACCCTGACTTCAGTCCAGTGAAACCGACTTCTGACCTCCAGAACAGTAAGAGAACAAATCTGTATGGTTTCAAGCCACTAGTTTGTATAATTTGTTGCAATAGCAAAAGGAAACTAATAGACCATTTTAACTAACTAGCTGGCTCACTCATTGGAAACTACAGATTCGTCTGTCAGTGTGCCACATCAGCCAATCATCAAAGCCTGCCTAATCCTCCCCTAAGTGGACTTCTCAATTCTGTCCACTTCTTTCCATCTCTGCTGTCATTATCCTCGCCCAGGATAATAGATTTCCCCTACAGTGGATTTCTCCTCTTTGAACCCCATTCACCTCGTTTCAGCCAAAGTGTTTTTGTTTTGTTTTGTTTTATTTTGTTTTGTTCTTACAAATCAGGCCATGTCATTTCTCTGCTTCTAACCACCTCAGCGGCTGGTCACTGACTTCAGGATAAAGTCTCGGGGATAAACAGAGTCACAGGTCAGAGGGTTTGTGATAGAGGTTCCCAGAGCCTCCTGGGAAACGGCCCCTCTGGGGTTCTACAGCACAAAACTGAGGGATTTATGTGGGCTGGACTGTGTTAGGCTGTGGAGAGGGTGCAGTTGAGGGTGATAGACAGGAGCTGTCCTCCAGCCTGAGAGTTCTGCCCTGTACAAGTCTTGTCATCACGGTGTGGAATCAAAGTGAAGGCATCCCCTGGCACCTCTCCAGATTGACCTACACGGAGAACAGCTTCAGTGTCATGCCTGGCAGTGGAATCTGGAGGAGATGGTTAGGGCTCCAAAGGGTCTAACGTAACCTCACTCATTCACATCATCAGCTTCGGCAGCATACTCCCAGTGCCCAATTTGGTGGTCACAAGATTGTATCTCTGACTGTCTTGGAGAACATTGTTATTTCTCTTCAGTGTATACTGACTGTTGTGACTTTCTTCTGTATCCTTTCGGTAAGCGAACCTGCTCTGGCTCACCCGTGCGATGTCTGTGTCTAGTCTTCTCATAATTTAATACTTGCCATTGCCATTGACTAACACGGTGGTTGCATGAAGGCTAAGCTCTGAACACGGTCTCTGTGCTCTCCCTTAATGCTCCAACCTTATCCCTTCACACACCCTCTCAAAGCTCTGCCCTTGAACCACAGCAAGCTATTAATATGTCCTCCCACACCTCTACCTGGTACCCTCTTCCCCATTCTTGTGGCCCAGCTAAACTCTGCTATCCTTCAGCCCTCAACTCAAATACTGGCTCTCTCAGGAAGCTGTTTCTGACTCCCAAGCCCCTCTTAGGGGCTTCCATAGTTCCCTGAAAGTTCCCCGCCCCGCGTAAGCATCACACAGTGGGGCAGTGGTTTGTTTGTTGTCTGTAACTCCATTAGGCGGTGGACAACTCAAAGCCACTGCTTCACCTGTCTTCTTCACCATCAAAATCCTAGTTCTTGGCACCATAGTGTGTGATTAATAAATACATCTGATGAATGGGTGAATGGATTCATAATAATAGTAATCATGTTTTATGGAATGCCTGCTATGTGATAGGCACCATGCCAGGTACTGTGTGTGTGTGTGTGTGTGTGTGTGTGTGTGTGTGTGTGTGTGTGTGTGTGTGTGTGTGTGTAGAGCTGACCCTTGAACAACACAGGTTTGAACTGCTTGGGTCCACTTATCTGCAGATCTTTTCGATAAATATAGTACCTGTATTTTAATTTTACAGATCTTTAAATTAAGTAAGTATAGGGAAAAGTTTGTGTTCAATTAGAGATCACAATATGTGGAATCAAAGGAACTAAGGTTTGAATCCTGATTCTGTCCAAACTGTTTCAGCTTCTTGCCCTTGTTTGAGTCACTTATCAGTTCCTCTTTTTTTGAGGCAGAGATAGCGGTATGCAGATCGGCGCCCCTAAGCCCTGCATTGCTCAAAGGTCAACTGTAATCTCTAATCCTAAATACAACTATGCAAGGTTGGTCTTGTTATCCTAATTCTGTAGTTGGGAAAACCAAGGATTAGGGGCTAAGTTACGTGGCTGGGGTCACTATTCGATGCATAATTGGAATTTGGGGCCAGATCTATCTACTGCTTTATGTCAGTATATTTACTGAGCTGTGTTTATAATGAAGCACCCTTTTCCCCTCTCAAACCCCTCCCAGCCATTCACACTGTAATCCCATGCAAGTCAAGCCATCAGATCTGGAGGCCCAGGAAAGCAGTGTTTCCAACATGCCTGGGAACTGGGCCTGGATTCTATCCTTTGTTTCCAGGCCCAAATAGTTTGATGTCACAGCTCTTCCTTTGAATTCCTTTGATGCAAGTAGCTCTGTTTTGGGCTTGGTCTTTCCC
>NW_006773751.1:517639-518316 GCF_000442215.2 Lipotes vexillifer
TACCTCCTGGGACTGTTGTGGGGAAATTATAAACAGCCTTTGGGGTGGGGCTGGGGGATGTGAAGACTCAGGGTTTTTTGTGCTTTTTTTCAAGGGAGAGGACCCATAGCTTCCATTAGATTCCCAAAGGAGTCTTCTGGATGCGTGAGCAAAAGGGCCTGCTGGGTATTTCTCTGCTGTTTTCTTCCCCTCTTCTTTTTTGGAAGTTGTGCTAGGGTGGGTGGGGCCTAACTATGGCCGTCCAGATTCACAGGAGTCCTCCTTGACCTCTGGAAAACCCACATTAGAGTTTTTCTAAATCTCATATCCCTCACGTATGAATGAGCTTGGGCCAGAATTGACACCTAGGCTCCTTCCTGCTCTAACATTCTGGTTCTATGATTCCTGTGTGTTACAGAATCATTTAAATATCAGCACATGGAGGCTAAAGGTATTTTATGCACACATGTGGTCTTGCATGCAGAAGCAGGGGCCAGAGATCTGGAAGCAATACCTGATGCATGGGGGTCCCCTTCCTGGATAGACTCACAGCTGTTGAGTCACGCTGCTCTGCCTTTTTGGTACTCTGTTCCCTGCAAAGCACTGCAATTTATTTATGTCCAGAGCTGATGCCTTATGAACTAATTAATTTTTATTGACCACCTAGCAATGGTTTTTTTTTTTTTTTTTTTTTTTTG
>NW_006773751.1:519011-527200 GCF_000442215.2 Lipotes vexillifer
ACCCCCCCGAAACGGGGCACAAACCCACGTCGCCTGCATCGGCAGGCGGACTCTCAAGCACTGCGCCACCAGGGAAGCCCAACAATGGTTTTTTTAAAGGATTTTTCTGATTTTTTTCTTTCTTTTAATAGAGTAACAATCAGGCCGTTGATGCTGAATCTATGATTCTCTTACATGTGCCATTAATTTGTCAGTTGCTGCATATTTCAAATTGCCTTGAATATTGCTATGTTGATATGTGTGCAGTATTTTGAATATTGCCATTAACTTTATCCCTACTTTTACAATTACTACCTCCCACTAATGTTTCTCCCATTTTGTTATTAAATGAATATGGAAATTAGAAGTGAAGGATAAGCAAATTAGGGCTTGTTTCTGAGACAAGAATGGAGGCATTATTTAAAAATAGATATACAATAATGTTTTACTTGCTTTTTAAAGCTTAATTTATTCCGTTCTCGTTAGAAACCTGTCTACAGATCAGATTGTCCTCTGTGTTTCACTGACAGAAAAGGAACACCCACCCGGCATCCTCTTCTGGTTAGAACGTGTCTCTGAGGGTTCAGTTTCTCGGATTTAGGGGGGTTGGGGAATGAGCTTTTATGTGATGATAATGACAAGGATGGTGTTCCTATGGGGCAGGCACTGGCTATTCTCTTTATATGCAGTAACTTGTCAGCACCATATAACCACCCTATGAGGTAGTTACTACTATTGTTCCATTTTATTTTATTTTATTCTATTTTAATTTTTTTTGATAAATTTTTTTAAATTTTTGGCCGTGCCGCACAGCACGTGGGATCTTAGTTCCCCGACCAGGGATTGAACCCTCGCCCCTTGCACTGGAAGCGCAGAGTTTCAACCACTGCGCTGCCAGGGAAGTCCTATTGTTCCATTTTAAAGACGAAGAAAGTGAGTGTTAGGTTAAATGGCTTGCTCAAGGGCACACAGTTCATGAATGGTGGTGCACAGATTTGAACTCAGTTGGGTCTGACTCCAGCACTTGCTTTTATAACGTCTCTTCTCTTTCTCTGTGTTGCCTCTTATGCTTGAGGTGTTCTAGAGTCATATACACCCGTGAGTAGTCCCAATATTTTGTGTTTAAGGAACTGACATCTTGGTCTTTGGGAATTTTCCTAGCTTATTAGCAAAGGAACTTGGTATACAAGTAAAAACAGGTTTTTAATATTGTAGAAAATTTAAAGGACATGTGTTAGGGTAACCAACAAATGCTCAGAAGCATAATACAGAAACACCAGAAAGAAGTGCAGAATAGTGTCTATTTTTCTTTGTATATGTTTCCTAGTGCCATTACCCTGTGAAATACTACGGACCTATGGTCTAGATTAGAAGGAAACCAAAAAAAAAAAAAAAAAAACCCCAAACCCTCTTTAATCCATGTAGAAATTCCTTACAGACCAACATTTGCCTAAACAAACCAACTAGTAATCCCATAAAAGAATGAAGGTAGGGCTTCCCTGGTGGCGCAGTGGCTGAGAGTCTGCCTGCCAGTGCAGGGGACACGGGTTCGTGCCCCAGTCCGGGAGGATCCCACATGCCGCGGAGCGGCTGGGCCCGTGAGCCATGGCCGCTGAGCCTGCGCGTCCGGAGCCTGTGCTCCGCAAGGGGAGAGGCCACAACAGTGAGAGGCCCGTGTACCGCCAAAAAAAAAAAAAAAAAAAAAAAAGAATGAAGGTAAGGAAGACTGTTTCTGACATTCCATATTCCCAGCTCCAGTGGTGATGAAAGCCATGGGAAAGGAATTGTGATGAGAAAATACACAAAATCTGAGAGTTGGACAAGATCTCAGAAGTTTCCAATCCAGCCTCCAAGGACCTAGACCATTTCCTCATAATCAAAACCGTCCAAAAATGTGGTGCAGTAATTCTTACTTAACAAAATTATATGTCTTAGGGCTTGAGAGGTTATCTTTGATGGAACTGCAGAAATGGGGGACTTATCCTAGAATTCTTGCTTTTATTTAATTGATAAAACAATTATTCAGATTAAAATAATAAACCCAACACTAGGATTAGAAGATGATGATGCCTCCCCAGGGAGAATGAGACAAAAAGTTGTCCTCCAAGTGGAGACTCAGAGGGACCACTGGACCCGGGGACTGATTTCTTTCTTTTTATTAAAGAAGCCATGCTGGTCAAATAAGGAATGATATGGGCAGAAGGAAAGAATGGACAATATTTCCTGAAAGGCTTGGGGAGTCTGCTCCGTCCTGAACTTGGCAGCTAAGCTGGTGTCCCATAATCTTCTTCCTCTTTTGGGAGGGAGGCTGGTTGTAGTTCTTCTAGTCAAGAAGCCCTGTGTCCCATAAAGAGATTCTCTGCCTATTTTTAAACTCCTACCCCGGACATAGCATTTTTCTGATTAGAAAAATTTGCCCAATTTTTTCCAAATAGTTTATCTGGTTGTTTATTTATTTGTTATTTCCTCTAAGATGAAGAACATTTATTAATAAAAGAAAATCTTCTAGCACCAGGATGTCCTTGGAACTTTGGGAAACTCTGGAATTCCTCATAACTAGCTGGGCTGAGCAGACGTTGACATCCAGAAGCTGCTGCCCATCCCCCTTGAGAGTCCTGGCAAGGACTCACTTCCATGATCTCCCTTTTGAGTGGGAGCAAAGAAACACATCGAGTGAGAGAGGGAATCAGGCCGATTAATTCTTTACAACAAGGTTTTATTTATTTATTTTCTTTAACCGCCCCCCCCCACCCATTTTTTTTTCTCCCCCCCCCCCCCCCCCCCCCCCAAAAAAAAAAAAAAAAAAAGAAACATTAAAGTTGTTCATCTTTCTTTTATTTTTAATGGTTTTCCTTTTGGATCCAAACGAGCATTTATATTACAGGGTATCCACCTGGTTAACATGCAGTGCTGAACTCTGGCTTTGGGAGAGATGCACCAATACCGTGGGCAGTCCAGCACTGGCTGCCATTCCAACACGGTCACTGAAGGGGCGTCAGGCTGGCACACCGCAGTGGATGCTGCCTGTAAGGAAGTGTCTCAAGTGCCTTGACTCACACGTGTTTTGTAATGCAGGTGGCAGCATTTTAACAGCCTAAGTCAGATCACCCAATTTCCCTCTTGGTCCCATCTGATGTGCTCATCCTCTAAGAGCAAACCAAGCAGGGGGAATGGCCTGCCCTTGGGTCCCCAAGGACGGAGGGCATGGCCTGGGCACCCTGTTGTCCACTTCCTTGCAGTGTTGTCTTTTGAGGCTAGTGCACCACGTGGAGTTGGAAATCTACTCCTGATAACGCTTATCTCGTGTCCCGCTAACTGCCTCTCCTCCCTCTCCCCTCCTATGGTGCCTGTGCCACTAGGAAGATCAATGAAATCTCTCCACGACCGGCACTACCATATTGAAGAGCTGTCAGTTAAAGTCATCGAGATTGTCTTCAGGCTGCTTGAAAGCAAGAACCTCCTTTCTCTCCATCTCCCAAGTCTGGAAATTTTTTTTCAGGGCCCTATTAATCTTCTGAGGCCTTCAAATCCACTACCTAGAGTGGAAAGAACCCCTCTGCCCCCGATACCATGCTAACAAGTTGACCCGTGATCTGGCATAAATGAGGATCCCAGGTCACACTCCTCTAAGCCTTCCTCTACCTGGGATCAGCTGGTATTTCTCACCTTAACCTTGTCTTTGTTCTAGAGCTTGTTTTCCCCACCTCTACCCAACTCGTCCCAGCTATGAAATGTCCTGCACACTTAGTGCTTTGGATTTTTCTCCTCTGTTTGTTTTTCTGGGTGAGTTCCCAATCTTGGACTCAGTTTGAGTGGAGATGGACGGCTCTCTAATGTCACCAAGAAGGAGGCTCCTCTGCAATCACAGCACTTAGGGTGGCTTTGTATAAATTTTGGTTGGTCACAAAACCCCAGGGTAGAAAAACACTGATTGAAGTTTGGCCTGCAGGCTAAGTATATATCTCCATGGGTAGCCATTAAAATATAATACCTATGTTTTTACTAAAGCTGTTGGGATCTGCTTAATGCTACCTAGCTCCATATCAAATGTAACTAAGACCAGAACTACAGTATACTTTAATTGGCAGTTAGATTACCTTGTTTAGCCCTCATTTCCTATTACTTTTATTGTTTTAAATTGATTAATGGCACTTTGGAGCTTTGCAGTGTGTTTTTCCTGCTCATCTCTTATCAAGATTTCTAATAGATTTTGAGTGGTGGTTCTTCGGTGCTACAGGCTATCAATCACTAGACGAAATTAGAGTACTGGAAGGAAAACTGAGTCACCAAATAAGGTCAAATTTGAATCTGGCAGTTTTGACTGATTTAGTCTCCTTGCAGTTTGGGGGTCCCCCTCTGAGTGAACCAAGAAGGAAGTGGTACTGCCTGGTACACATTCTCGGATCTGGTCCAGAACATAAAGAATAATCCATCCTTATCTCTGACAAACTGGCAGAAGAGAGAGAGAAAGACCCACGCAGATTTCCAATGCTGAGTAGGAGAAGGGGTCTCAGGGAGGATCGTACGTGTTAGAGCTTGTGAGCATTTGATCTAAGACTGGTTCAGTGTCCACAAAGGAGACGCTGGACTGAGAAGCTCTGAGCATGGACGCTCAACTGCCTTCCTGGATTCAAAAAAGCAAGTCTGGATTTTTGCTGTTGTTGTTAGCAAGCTAAGAGGAAGAGGAAGGGAAAAGGGGAAACCTAGAGGGTGCAATTAAAGTAAATCCTGGATTCAGGATCCATTAAATATTTAAATATGAAGTTTCTTCCAAAAAAAAAAAAAAAAAAAAGCTTTTACAGCAAAATGCCAAGAATGTCATAGGTCCTAAATGGGATATAGGGAGTGAAGATTTTTCTAAACTGATTTGTGGAGACTTAAGTGCTTTATTTAAATGATGAGTTAGTAACTTACTTGCAAACACCTGACACACCCATGAACCAGCCAAGCATTAGTATTTTAATTTTCCTAATAAGGGAAAGAAAGTAGAGAGAGGTGATACCCTGCTGACACAAGTTAGTACAGAAGCCTGGGATAGATTTTATTATTTTTGGCTTTCAGTAATTTTCATTTACCAAATTACTACACCCTTTTTAAAATTTTTTATCCTTTCATCAAGACATACATTTTGTATTTATTGGTTAAAGATGTCCTAGAAAAATTCTGTATCCATTCTATTATTTCCTTGGCTTTCCCTATGTTTTCAGAGTTTTTCAGTCTTCTAGATAATATGTTAAGTCCCTAAAAGGAGAAGAGACAGAGAAATGAGAGACAGAAGCTGACTTAGAAGGAGAAAGAAGATAAAAAGGAAACCAGAGAGAGAAAATAGAGCTGGTACTGTGTAACCTCAGATTTTGGACTTAAATATCACATCATTAAATTGGATAGAAATTAATTCCTAAAGAGAAGCTAATTCAGAAACAATGCAGAGCACACATTTACCCTTCTTTGTTGTTCTAGAGCAGGTCTCTTACCAAAAAGTGCAACTAACCAAACAAACAAAAAAATCCAAAAAACCCCCCCATAAATCCCCTTATCTCTTTTTACCTGATCTATTCAACTCTTTCAAACCCCCAGAAATAAGAATTCAGGGACTTCCCTGGTGGTCCAGTGGTTAAGACTTCGCCTTCCAATGCAGGGGGGTGTGGGTTCGATCCCTGGTCGGGGAGCTAAGATCCCACGTGCCTCAGGGCCAAAAGACCAAAACATAAAACTGAATCAATATTGTAACAAATTCAATAAAGACGTTAAAAAGGGTCCACATCAAAAATAAAACCAATCTCAATACTATATTTACATCACAGCATGACTTATTGTAAAATCTCTTCTTGCATTTAGAAGGTCAAGATACCAGCCCCCCTATTTTTAGCATGGGGGGAGGAAGTAGGGCTATAAAAATAGAAGCGCAGTTTGGGGACACCCCAGCCTCACCAGCAATGTGATAGGATCTCCTCTGAGTCCCATTCTTGCTTCTTAACTAACTGGCTTGAATTTCAAGAGCAGCTTTTCAGGCCCTTGGGTAGGTTGGGACAATCTATGAATCAGTTATCTTTGGCTTGGCTTGGAGTGATCTCTCTGGGATGCATAAGCCTCAGAGCAGAAGGGACTCAAGAAAAAGACGGCCATCAGAAACCAAAGATGGTTCTTTCCGTTCCTAGTCTTTTCTGCCCCCAAGTGGTATCTATTATCTCTGACAGGGTGAGCTGTAGCACACGGCAGCTGACAATCGCCCCGGCAAGCTGGAGCTGGGCCTGCCACTAGAGCCGGCAGAGAAACCACTGGCTGCTGCTCTGTTGGGTTAGACCTGCTTATGATGACTGGGTGGTTCAGAGAGGAAAAAACAAAAATCAAAAAGACAACACTCCTGACAGAGGCGGTGTTTATCAACGTGGGATCTCCTCTGATCGCCTCATGAAAATGTTAGGTCGCGACTCCTGAGTTAATCTCGTTTGGCTTTTGTTAAAATAAGAGTCTCAGTGTGGATATATAGTTATCCAAACCGGGACCTGATTCCTTATGGGGCTCCTGTCTGGAGTTAAAACCATCATGCCCTGACTGGCCACTTGCAGGGGGCCACTGTCCTCCTTTGCTACAGCATAAAGTCCTCTCCCGAAACTCCAGGGAAGTGCTCAATGCTCTGGAATCCAGTGGGGGGGAAGGACAGACAGGATGGGTGAGAAGCAAGTGAGGAAGAATCTACCCCAAGGCATGGAGACGCCTCTCTTCGCCCTGATTCTCTGCATACGCTGGCACTGGGCCTTTAAGATCTCAAACATGAGACATGAAAGTGGTAAAAATAGCAGTGAACGTTCCTTAACCTTCTCATAAAATCTCAGCAAAGTAGGTGACTTTCTGCTCCCCTCCTGTTATACATGTACCCCTTTTTCAATACAACCTCATAAGATGTATTATAGCTGAGCTTAGAAATGAAAGAATCTCTCAACTTATCCCTGGCTTGACCCACTAAAGAAATAGTCTGTCCAAAAAACGAGACATCTAGAGCAGGCTTTAGAGATAAGGATGTAATGAAAAATTGAGAACTTTCTTAAAGCATCAAAGTTATTCAATTTTGTTCCATCACTCCAGGAGAGACCTGATTTCCCTACGATGGGCTTTCGAGTATGTGGACGTTTCATACACACCAGCAAGAGTTCTGCACATTACACTATCTCAGATCATCTTGTATCACCAGGTGAGTCCCCGACTGTATTTCATGAGGCTCAAGCATGCCCTAACGGCAGAGAGCCCAGCAGAGTCAGGCAGGTCGGCAGATAAGCTTGGACTGGGTGGACTTAACCGTCTCAGGAGTTGGGTCATTACTAACATGTGGCAAAGCAAGGACTGGGATGGGAGGACAGAGGGCGCCCGGGCTCATCACGAAGCCTATGGGAAGGAGGATGCGTGTGGAGGATGTGTGCTGGCCGAGTGCTGGAACACGGGGTCTTCTCTTTGTGGTGCCAGAGTCAAGGGAAGGCAAAACCAGAAGATCTGGAGTTCAGCTTCAGAGAACTGGTATCAGTGATGTTGGTACCTCATAGAAACTGAATGGGGAGAAGTGAAACCCCGATTAGAAAGAGATTCCTCAGCTAGAAAAACACACAGCCCCACATTGGGCAGCTGTGTTCACGGCTCATGTTGAGGCTGGGGGACCCTCAAGGGTACCGTCCCGTCACGGTGTAGGTAAGTCTATCCTGACCCTGGCTCACAGGGCACCTTGGCCTAGAGCCTAGAGCTCTACCCCCTTGTCTGAAGGCCTGCTGGCACTCTGCCCCCTAAGTGACTGAGACGGGCAGAGGGACACACATACGCGTACACGGAAAGAGAGATGAATTCCCCACCAGAAGTCTGTCTGGAGCCTTGAGTGAAAAGAGGAGTATCGAAACACAAACCTAGTTAGAACATCTCTCTGCCTAGGTTTCTTTTCCTTTCCTTCTCCTTCCTTCTTTTTCCCTTCCTCTCCCCACTACCTCCCTCTTTCTTATTTTGAGGGGATCCCGAAGACTCATATTGGCAAGGGAAACTGGACATACAGCTGAAGATTCTTCTGAGGGGACCTACGTTGCTGAGTTCGATCACGCTGTGTATCTCAAACACTGGTGGTGGTTCTGTTTTGCTTGGAATTTCTCAAGATGCTGCCATACTTTTTAATCCAAAGAGAAGCACAGGTTTTGAGATTTAAAGGTGGGGCGGGGGGCTCTTTTCAAGGGAAA
>NW_006773751.1:527310-587637 GCF_000442215.2 Lipotes vexillifer
AGAGGCAGAATCTGACACCTAGGAATGGATCTCCAGGTTGGCTATTGGGGGAAGTTTAGGGTTCATATTTATTCAGAGGTGGAAGGAAACCATTGTAAGATTATGCTAATGCGTTCCATGACTTCATAGAAAACTGTCTTTTATTTTCTGGTCTTAATAGAAGGGTGAATGCAGGCTAAGGGATTAGAAACCTGATTTCTCGGTCATGGGGAGACGAATTAAAGAGATGAGTGAGTTCGTAAGTTCATGGGTACTAAAAAAGCCCAAGGAGTTGGTCAGGGGCCTGCATCTACGGTGCAGTATGCCACTTTATTCAGGACTCAAGTGCTTGTGTGGATGTGAGTTTAAGGAGTTCAGATGTCCAGGAAGGTTTCCTGGCACAGCAAATCGAGTGTCTGTAATGTCGTTTGCAGGCAAATCCCACTTCTGGTAATTGCTCTGCCAGCCTCAGTGTCTCCTGTTGCAATGGTGTAAGACGTCACTTCAACACGCATTCTCAAAACACAATGCAGTAGACTCGCTGGTGCAGAATGGCCGTCCTGTGTCAGCCTTTCCCTCAGGAAAGCTGCATTTCCGAGGTGGAAGAAAGCAATTTTGTGCGAAGCGGCCCATAGCAGCGCTTTGGCAGGAAATGACACCGAGCAGGGGAAACCTTTAAGACAGTGCAAGGCCCCGAGTCTGAGTCTCGGGTAACAATCCCACCTGTTAGGATCAGGGTGTTACAGAGTCACACTCCCGGTTACCCCTGAGCACACACGTGTGCTGAGTGGGAGAGGAAAGGGAAAAAAGACGAGGGTTTCAGAGTGGGAGGCCTACGTCTCTGCCTCACTGGTCTCCTGCCCCAGGACTGCTTTGGTTTGGGGGCTGACTCTGGGCCATGAAGCTCCATCCATGTCTAGGACAGAAGGCAGGGCCATCACAAATGATTTTGCAGCCACAGGGTTGAATCTGGCTTTTCAGAGCTGATACGACGATGCCTTATTTCTATTTCCACAACGACAACAAAACAAAAAAACCCAAGTTCGTAAGAAAAGTAACAGCCACTGACTGCTCCTACCCAAGACGCGAGGTCTGCCTGGGCCGGAGGAGGTTAGAGAGTGTTTATCCGCTGCGATCTCAGTTGGGGGCCTCTGAGTCGCCCCATGGAGGGTCCCGGGAGGCAGGTTCCATCTGCTCCTGGCTGGGAGAGGAGGGTCCTGCCTGGTACCCCCTGCAGGAAATCCTCCCACCTAACGGTGATGGTGCTGGAGGACTGGAGAGGACAGAAGGGGGTGATGTGTTTCCACCGAATGGATAATCGATACAGTGAGGGAGGACTGATCAGCTAAGAAAGGGCTCTCTTCTTCTCAATGCTTGTGAGTTTTGGGGGTTAGGAACAACGTCCTGAGGTTGTCTTCTGCTCAGCTCTACTTTAGGGATGGGGAAAGCCCAGGGGAATATCCAGGACCACCGGGGCCCCAGGCCTGGCACCTGTGTACTGGGGCCCCACTGGAGCCTGCTTTGCTAGAAGGAGCAGCCCAGGTCTAAGCTGAGGTCTGTTTACTCATCACCTTAAAGTATCCTGACAAACCCTCAATCACAAATTAGCTGCAGAAGCTGCCCGTCCAGGGGTCCCTCCCTCACGGGAGCTCCTCAGTAAACGCAGAGGGACTCTCTCATTGAAGCTTCTCTGGTTGCAATCTGCTGGCCTTTTGCTTCTCTATGGAAGAAGTCCCTACCAGGTGATGTGTAGCTCACCTTGGATATGTGTGTGCTGCCCTCTTGGGGAGTGGCTGGGAAGGCTAGGCCACTGGCACTTGGGCTCACTGGCCTTGGCGCGGCACTGGCCTTGCTGCCTGGCGAGGTCTTCTGCTCCTGGCCCAGAGTCTGGGCTGACATTCAGCCTACGTATGTGCTGGGCCGGCTGCAGCACCGTTCCACATGCTGAATTACCTCTACACTGGTTGGAAAACTGACTCCGCCTGAGCCCCTTAAGTGCCCCCCTGCCACACTCAGCCCACCCTCGGGGCTCCCCCGTGCCCGGCATCTCCCAGGCTAAGTAAGTAAGGCCTGGCGGGGCACGGGGTGCCAGCGCTAAGGCCGGACTCCACTCTCATCAGCTGGTGCCCTGGTCACACGGGTTGTTAAATACTTTGAAAAAATCACCCTTACCAGAGCCTTCGGCACCTCCCTGGACCTCAGGGGACCTCCCTGGCCTATCCTAAATGAACACAGCACCTACAGAGTGGATGACAGGCCTCAGACGGGACTGTAGCAACCAGCACCAGCAGCTCTCCGCTCCTCTGCGCCCTCTGCTATGGTGAGGGCTGCCGGACTATGGCTTTGCTCACCCAGACCAGCTCTCGCTGCTGCCACCACAGCGCCCTGACCCCTTCCCCTTCCCCTTCCTCCTCCCTCTCCGCCTCCTACCCTTGACATCCAATGCTCCTGAACTCGGCCTGTGCCTCCTCTGGGGACGCAAGCCACAGGGTAACGCATGAGATGCCGTCGTGGTTGGCCTGGTGGCAGGGGTGCTGGCCGAGGAGGAAGGGCGGGTGAGAGAGGAGAGTCCTCTCCCGGGGTCCCCATGACTCCCCAGTTAAGAGCCAGAATGTCTTCCAGGCTTCTCAGGGCGACAGGCATAGCCACAGGCCGGCCCGACATCCCCATGGCTATAGAAAAGCGGGAAGGGGCAAGGGGAAGCAAAGCCGTCCTCGTGTCCCTTCTGCCCTGGGAATAACCCTGCATGTCCTTGCATCTTCTTTCCCCAGCAAAGAGGCAGAACTATGGCAGTGCCCATCTTGCCAAGGGAAATACAGCGATTTGGTGGGTTTGACCGGTTCTCCTTCTGTCCTTTCCTTCGTCTTCTCTGACAATGCACGGTGTCCTTCTATCTTCCTCCCCCCCCGGGCCGCACTGGCCTCCCAATTGGGGTCTTGGTTTTCTCCGTGTTGAGAGAAGAGCATGCATCGGAGGGGGGAGCGGCCTCTAGCATTTGTCGTCTTCTTCCGTATCGCTCAGAAGGTCGCTGACAGCTCCACACATCATGCCTGGTCCGGGCCCCCCACGCCTCCGCCGCCGATAGTGCCCATTGGGCACCTGCCAGCTGTGCCGCAGGGGCGGGGCTGAGCCGATGGTGTTGGACCGGCCGAGGCTGGTAGCCACAGCTGCTTCAAAGGTGAGCGTCTCCTCCTCACCGCAGTCCGAGGCGTGGGAGTCTTCGTGCAGGGCCAGGTAGGGCTCAGAGATGTAGCGCTGTGGGGAGGAGGGGTGGCCCTGCTGTACGTACCGGGGGTTGCAAGACCCGGGCAGGCTGGCGTCATTGCCCTCCAGAGCTTGGGAGGTCAGTGGGGAGCCACCCTCGCTCCCATCAGCAGGTGGGGAGATGCTGCCAGCGTGTCTCATCAGGGAGCTGTAGGAAAGGAGGGGCCGAGGCTTTGGAGGGACAGGTGGGAGCTGCCGACGACTTCGTCTTGGGGTGCTGGTGTCGGAGACGGAGGGGATGGAGCTTTCACTGAGGGACCCTGTGCCCTGTGCGGCAGGAAAAACATGGCATGTTAGCCTGGGTTTGGCATCATTCCTACTTGGGACCTGGTTAAGGTCCCTAACCCCTCCTACAGAGAGCCACCAGAGTCCCCTCTGCTACCAGTCACATCCGCTCAGGGACGCAGAGATTACAGGAGACTCAGGAGCCAGTACCATCGAGACCAGGGTACGTCAACTTTCCATATGCTTATGCATCTCTGGGGTCTTGTTAAACTGCAGACGCAGCTCAGAAAGTCTGGGGTGGGGCCTGAGATCCTGCATTTCTAACAAGCTCACAGGTGCTGCCGGTCCTTGGAACAAACACGTTGGGTGGCAAAGATCCGGAAGCTCACTCTCTCTAGCACGCGGCACGTTGAAAGAAAGACTTGAAGCTTTCGGGAAAGACAACTACATGACAGGTAAACGAATGCTCTAGAGTTGCTCTGTCTGGGGAACGTTCTTGGGAATTGGATCTAAGGGCACGGCAGATACATTCCCATATCTTCTCTTTTTGCGTCTGTGTTTTCAGTGGCGTGCTAAGACCAACTTGGCTTCTACACCCGCCCCCACGGGGTTGGTACATGGACCTCCAGCTCGGTGTTGAGGCTTAAGGCGTGCGTGTAACCTAGGAACCACATGCTCAAGATCTCCTGGGAGATTCTGGGGTCCTTCCAAGTGCAGATTTCTGGGTTCTACTTTACAGCGGGTCTCACTACTGAAGCAGAAGCCTTGAGGTCCCAGGAACGTGCACTTTATAACAAGCCCTAGGTGACTCCGTTCTGCACTGAAACTCGACACCACTGCTCTAGAAGTAAACTTCTCAACTGCGTCTGAAAGTTGGCTGTGGAAGCCCTTCCTCTTGCCCACTGCTCACTGCTGACGGGTCTCACATCTGGACTCCCAGAGTATTGGAGCAAGGCAGGGAAGGGAGTGAGGGATGGTAGTCAGGAGGAAAACAGGGCCAGAGAGTGTTTTCACACAGCTCTCGTAGCTGTATCTTAGACCTAGGCTGATGTTTCAGCAACTGGCCGGAAGGAGAGATGCTCTTCCTCTTGGGATGGCTGGAAGCTAGATAGATGAAGTTGAATTGATCTGACTTTTGAATCCTGTGTTGAGAGAGGAATCACCATTCCAACCAATACTAAGGGTCACACGATTGGTCAAAGCTTTTCTGGCTAAAAAACCATCCTTTCCTCTGAAATCTGCCTGAGATATTTATGAACTTATTTGTCGTGACTTTGTAACTCTGGATTCTGAGAACCAAGATGGAATGACCCCTAGACACCATTGTCTTTCTTGGGGGACTCTTTGGTTTTCTGTGAATTCATATCATTTCTGAGTACACAAGTGTTAAGTAAAAAGCTAACCTCTGTGCACAATGGATGCAGTTTCCCGTGACGCTGAGGTCTGTGTGGGTGCTGGATGCCAACATTTTGCACCTAATGTTAACAGCCCGCCCCTCCCTGTCTTCTGCAGAGGCTCAGCTTCCTCTCCATGCTCACCGGTCTGTTGGGGGTCTGCGACCTGCCCTCGCTGGGAGACCGGGACTGATGACGTTCTGGGGACTCCCAGTCGGCCTGGGTCCCTCGCTCCTCGGAGTTGCAGCGGGAGACGTCGGGAGAGAGAAGATGCTTTCGCTCTTTCGATCGTCCCCGCTCTCTGCCCCCTGAGCGGTGGGTGTCGGACTTGTGGCCTATGAGAGAGGACAAAAGCAACTATCGTAACTCTGCCCATCCTGGCCGCTGAACACAAAGAAGATAAGTCTTACAGCTTGGGACCAGGCCCCTCAAGGATCCTGGCTTCTGCAGACATGTCAACAGGTGATGTGAAAGGGAAGGAGGAGAGAAAGACTGGAAAATTACCCTTTTGTGAAGAGGTAAGTGTGCAAGCTGCCACTGGAAAGACTTGCAAATTCAAGGATGCAATCACTCTCTTCTTCCATTTACGCTAGATACAATTAAGGTAGAATCTCTGCCAGCAACGTGGCCCAAGAATCCTCTACGTCCTAAACACGGGTGTGTAACTTTTGAGAGGGAAAATGGCACTAGCAGAAGGGAATTAAGAAGTTGCTATGCACAAAGTAAACACAGTTACTGTAATGCCCTAGGACTGAAGTCAAAGGATTTCACTTCTAGACCCCTCTCTGCCACTTACTGGCCCTATGATATGGGACATGTCACTGCTTTTTTATCTTTGTTTCTTCACTTAGTAAAATAGTTTGAACCAGACTAGTGATTTTCTGTTTCTATCAATAAGACCCTTCTCCTTAAAAAACAAAACTCAAACGCATAAAACAATTCCAGGTAGCACTGTCTGGGTCGAAGTGCAGTGAGTGGGTAAAGCTCCACCCTCGCCAGGGGCTCTCCAATGCATCCCTAAGGCAGTGGAGTGGATTTATAGAAGGCCCTTGGGAAAACTCTGTTTTAATGATTTTTATAGCCCTGCTCTGGAAGAAAGAAATCTCATCAGCCTTTGTGATGACTAGAGAGGGTTTTGTTGCTTTGTTTCATGATGTGAGTCAGACAGGAAACCCCCTTTGTTAAGGAGCATTCTTCCTTCACTCTCCGCAACCCCATCTTTATCTGGATTCTGTTCCTGTGATTTTCAGTTCTCCTGAGAAAAGAGGCAAACGGTGAAGACTCCCTCACCTGAGTCAGAGTTCAGGCGGTGGGCTGACAGCCTCAGGGAGGAGTGGTAACTCCGGCGACGCGACTTGTAGGTGTTTTCGCTGCTTCGCTCCATGGAGAATTCCTCCAGCCAAGAGGAATTTGAACGCTTTTCCCGAATAGTGGAAAATGAGCGTCTCATGGAGCTTGGGTCTGTCACCACCTGGAAACATGGGCCCCCAGAAGAACACAAGGTATGGATTAATTACTGAAATGGTCTAAAAGTAAGGAAGGTGTAGGACTGGGATTGTTGAAGACTGCAAATTGTCATCTCCCACAAATCCCTTTCGCTCGGACCTTAGCTGGAGGAGGCTGTTCCAGAAAGTGTCTTTACGTTAACACGGCCACTGGGCTGGTGCAGGGCTCCTCTTCACGCTCAGGAAAGCAAGGAGCTGAGGGGCCTGTGCAAGCTGCCCATAGAACCATCTACCCTGGAGACTCAGCCAGGACCTGCCATGAACCTTGAGCCACTTTGACATAAGTGAGGGCCACTGTCAAAAAGCCACCACCATGAAAGAAGCACGGCTTTTGCCGCGTGTTTTCTGCCCTCCTCAGAGAAGGCGCCACCCTATAGCGCTAGAGCTTAGGAGAGCTTGTAAATGAATAGCTCCTGAGAATGCACCGTGCTCTCTCGATCAGTCCCACCCCAGCTCCACCTTAAACTCTGGCATTTTGACTTGCCACAGATGTTAAAACAGATCCACAAAAACGTCTTGTCTCTGTCAAAACTTGATGTAAGACAGACAGACAGAAAAAAGAAGCCAGGAAAACAGACAAAGAAACGGGGCGTGGCCTGCACTGGTTAGGACAGACAGTCCTGACACAGAGCTGTGTGTGTACGTAACTGCATATGTGCTAGAGGAACCAGGAAAGGAGAAAAGGAAGGAGAAACACACAGGGGAAATCCTGGAAAATACTTCTTGCATGGCTGGTTGGGTCTTGAGGATGTTGAGCCCATCCGGGGGCCTGCCCTTTTGCTGGCTAGGCTGTTGTGGTTAGGGTTTCATTGGAAACACAGTGTGGAGGAGCAGGCTCTGTAGAGAAAGCCCATGAGCCAGGTTTTGCTTATAGAGAAGGGGTGGGGGCAAGTCAAGGGCTCACCTGAAAATATCAGATGTGTGTTCATAACCCACCAATTCAATACAGCCCAGGATGCCACTGCATATGGTAGGTGGTGGTTGCGTTTTACCTGGGGATCCACAGTCAGGCGTGGCATAGAGGATGCCCTCCCAGATCCCGCATGCTCCTGGGTGTCCGAAGGAAGGTAGATGCCATGGTTAGAGGGCTGCACGCTTTTTAATTCACTAACCTCTGGCTCCTAGAAATAAACACACAGCCAAGCTTGTGGGACTTGATTGCATCCCATTGCTTCTCAATTCCAGTGGATGATTCTGCCTCCTCCATGTGAAGAACGGCTTTCAGAAGAGACACTTGCATCTCTAAGGTCTCAGTTGTATGTGTATATATGTTTGTGTCTATGTGTGCACATATGTGGTGTACCAGATGTCCCAAACAGAAAGTTCTAACTGGGATTGAGGGATAAGGATCACCTTTTCTAGTTAAGTATCATCTTAGTTATCACTGAGCAATGCTTCAGATTTTATAGCTTTGTGAAATTTACCTTCTGCAAGTTGACAGTGTGGGGTTTATTCTTGTAATCTGAAGAAGCCATTTGTCAATTAAGTAGAAACCACTGTTTTAAGGAAAGTCACCAATTTCCGGTGTCAAGTTTATCTTCTGAAACCTTAAGACATGTGATTTTAAGAGCTTTCTTATGATTGAAACCATCCAATAATGGGGGTGGGTAGCCATCTTTCAGGAATGCTTTGGACTAGCGCAGTCTAATAGAAATATAATGCAAACCACTTAGGTAATGTAAAATTTCCTAGTAATTACGTTTTAAAAAGGAAAATGAAATTTAATAATAGATTTTATGTAACCCAATCTATCCAAATAGTCTCATGGCAACATGTAATCAATCAATCAATATAAAAAAATTAATGAGCTATTTTACATTTTTTGGTACCAAGTCTTTGACATTGGTATGTACTTTACACCTATGGCACCTCTCAATTTGGACTAGTCACATTTCAAGTGCTCAAGTACCGTATGTGGGCAGTGGCTACTGTATTGGACTATGAGAGCACTTGAGAGCTTTAGGAAGGTTGGATTGGAGATCTCTAGGGTCGTGCCCAAATCATTTAATTTTCCTGGTTAAAGAATGTTCGTTTGGCAAATGTACATGCTCTGTATAGACAGCAAGTGTCACTGCGCAAAGAGTAGGGCTGCTTTAAAAATGTTTACATGGGCCACCCAACAAAGAGACCTAGGAATATCTTAGACATCTGGAGATTATACCAGAAAAAAAGCATTTTACATTTAGGAAATGACACCTAAAAACATGGGTTTATGAGTAGGGTACTATTAAAGGCAAGGGGGCCCGAGACACCCCCTTGGCCTCAATGACCATTTGGCTGAGTGGTTCCTGGTATGAACGGGAGGACTGCCTTCAAAGGACATGATGTGTGCACCTGAAGAAATTACAGTGTTTGCAGTATGTGCTCTATATATAGCACCCAGGTCTGACTCAAAACAGATGTGATAACAACACTGCAGTCTACGTGGTAACAACAACTGCAGCCACCGGGTATCAGAGGTGGTGCAAGACACGCCCACACACACAAATCATGACCATGTCCCAGGACGTTGAGCAGGGAGCCCCAAAGGATGGGCAGGAGTACACAGTGGTGAGTGTATAGCATGCGCTGACACCTGAATTGAATTACAGACACCAGTATTGACAATGAGATGAACATATATCCAAAAAGTCCTGGCACTACAGCTCAGCCCTGGGAAACCTGCAGAAAGGGTGATGTAATAAAGCCTCCCTGTGAAAGAAAGGGCACATTATTGAGATTTGTCTCACCAGACAGACACATCACCAGGCAAGCCATAAAATGATGAGAGGCCCTTTTAAGAATTAAGTAAACTATCTGTACCAGTCAGTCCCTGGGCTTTGGTGCTAATCTCCTCAGACAGGAAGGCAGGGAATTACTCCAAGCATTCTTACCCACTTTACCAAGAACACCCTCAGGCCACCGCTCATACACTGGGAGGGGGGAGTATGGCTGTCTCCCCAAGACAACTGTGTACAATTCCCTGTCTCCTCAGTCACAGGAGATGGAATCGCTCATTTGCTGGAGTTACTGAAGTGCTTTTTCCCCTCTGAAGGGTACCCATTCCATCAGACACGCCCTCCACAAGCAGGCCACACCCACACTCCACCCACACATCCATTCAGGAAGGTGCTGGGGTACACTAACTAACAGTGGGGAGAGGTCAGGGAAAAAAATGAAGGGGAGAGAAGAAAATAGGTGAGTTAGAATCAAAGTGACATGGGACTCACTTAACACAAGCTGTCTATATAGACTACTGCAAAGGTTGGGTTTTACCCTTTTTCTTTCCAGACCAATTGCCACCTGGACTTTAATTCTAAGCTCCAGAGGGAACTTGATCTCATGGCTCCTGAACTAATAGTAAAGTCCATCATCTCTGGGAGTCCCATTTTAGCTTTGTATTACCAAAACCTAAAGTTCCATCTGTCCTCCATTGGTGCCATCCATTCTTATGATGATTCATCCTCAGGCTCCCTCTCAAGGGCAAGATTTCATTTGTCACTTCTGCTTCTCCATTTGATGCCCAGGGGCATAAATTAAGAGGGCTTGGCCTGAAGCACTGTAAGTTCCTGAAGCAGGTAAGGAGCCTCTGGGGTTGTAAAACCTGAAGAGGGAGCATTTGTCGAAGAACGTGAGAAACTCAGCTATGAAAGGGCAGATGGCAGGAAACTTTCAGGGTAATTGGTTGGGCTATCAGAAAGGTTTTTTTTTTTTTCTGATGGAGCAAGGCTATGGAATAAAATTTGAAAATGAGAGGGGGGAGGGATCAGGAAACCAAGGAGGTATTTTTGAGGTCATGTAACTCATTCATTCACCAGAGATTGCTGTTCCTGGAATTGTCCATCATCAGCTGGGTCCATACAGGCCAACTGGAATATTTCCTGTGGGGAGAGTGGACTCATCGAAGGGTATCCACTCCGGCCACTCCTGCAAAGCAATGCCAAGTTCAGAGGTAACGTGTGCATGAGAGAAAGAGAGACAGTCATGACGTAGCTGTCATTACCAATTCCCACCCAGACAAGACTTCCTCCCCAGCAAGGGCAATACCCTATAGCCTTGGCTGGCTTGCAAGCCTGGTAACTTACAGGTGGCTGGCCCTAGAATAGAAAATTTTTTTAAAAAGCACTGGAAAAGAGGAACCACTGTTTTCAACCTGCATTTGGAACCATTCATCATTTTGCTGGCGACTAGCATATCTGTGACAAATGACATCATTTGTCACACTCAGCCATATGGAAGACCAGTGCTAGATTGTAAACCTGTTTCTGCTCAGTTTCTCCATTCGGCAGAAAAATGCCATAGTTTAAACAGTGAACAGTTTGTTTAAATATTAAGCAGTCATGGTCTTTTAAAAATTTTCCTCCACTCTCAGTAGGAATATGGTTTTATTGTGCCAACATCCCTGGCCAAACCAAACAATTCAATGCCATGAACATTTATTGAAGGACTGCCCTGTACCAGACACTGTTGGTGTATGAACTGCATGGAACGATTTCAGAAGAGGTGAAAGAGGTGACAACGTCTGGGTCGATGGCTCTGTAGGAGGATGCTTCAACGGTGATGAGGTAAAAAAGGACAGGGGCAGAGTTGGCCGAGTGTTTAGGGGCCTCTGAATGAAAAGCATGGAGAGCTGTTGCAGTGTGCCTGTTATTAAACCACGGCTTGGTACCTGAAAGACACCCTCAGTCTGTGGGATCCACTGGGCTGGTTAGGAAAAAAAAGAGGCAGCCAATCTTTCCTGAGAATTTGGCGCTGCTACTGCCACTCATTGCTACTAGTACAGTCACAGTTCCTCTTTGACCTAAGCCAGCATACAGACTGAGCTTCCTGATCACGGTCAGAGGAAAGTGGTCAGTGACTGGGGCAGCAGCTCCCTCAGTGGGTGTGGAATTAGGAGGGAGAGATGGGACACCGTCTCTGCCAGTGTCCCGTCTGCTCCGGAGAGAGCCACTGAAGAGTCTCCTGCTAATGACTGTGAATCCAGTGGAAAATCCGAGACCTAAGCAAGGATTGCCAGTTACTGAAAAATAATCCATTAGACTTCTGGGATCATAGGGGAAAAACTGCAGAGGAGACTTTTCACCCAACCTGTCCCCTTGCTGCTAGTGAGGGCTTTAGCTGCATTTTTACAACTGCTAGAGAGCGGTCTGCTACTTTAATGGCTGCTTAAATGTCAATCAATCATCTTCTTCTGTGTGCCTTGGCCTGAGAACCATGGGAAACAAGATAAGCACTGCTCTATAGGAAATGGGCCCCCTTTTGTCCTACAGAAAATGAGTAACTCCGGGATCCCCAATAGGTAGACAGGACACTTAAAAGCACTGAACAACCTTATAGACTTGAAGAATTTGAACCCTGAGTAACCTCTTACTTTGAAAACCTTGTCTGGCTTCTCACTGTTATTAGGAGAGAGTCCAGAGGCCTCTTTCATGACCCACTTCCTACCTGGCCACCCTCCTCTTGCATTACTTTCCCTTATTCCCTGAATTCCAACATGCTGGGCTCTCTCAGTTGGTTGAATGTGCCAGGCTTCTTGCCGCCTCAGGACTTGAATAAAGGCTGTGCCCCAGAGTGCAGGATGCTTCTCAAACACCCGGTCCCTTGCAAACTCGTTTTTGAATTCATCCTTCAAAAAATTCTTCTTAAAAGTCACTTCCTTAAGGAAACCTTCCCTGATAAACTCGTCAGAGGTCTCTCTCACACGCACTCAGATCATAATGCATTTTTTTCCCATCCTAGCACTCACCAGAACTGTGATTAAATCATCAAAAATGACAGGTGTTTTTCTTTCTGATAATTGTTTCATGTTTGTTTTTCTACCAGCTGTAAGCTCAACTGAGAGAGGAACCCTGTCATGTCCACCACGCTACCTCCGAAGCAATCTCTGCTTGAACAATTCAGGGCTCTAGAAACACAGGCGGTTCCAAAGAACCAGCCTGCTGCTCCACCAGCATCTCCGTTTCAGGAAATGGACCAACATCCACCTAGAAGCTCAAGCCAGAAACCCCAAGGGTCGTCTTGGATTCCTCCCTGTCCTTCACACCACGCAGCAAATCGATCGATCACCAAATCCTATCCATTCTGTGTATTAATTGCCTCTCAAGTCTGATTCCCTCTCCCCATTTCTATCCTGTTAGTCCAAGCCACAGTCTCATAATATTCACAGTTGCAGCCACGTACTAAATGGTGCTCTGTCTCTCGAACTGTTTCCCTCCAATCCACTGAGCCCACACTGGATTAAAGAATGATCTTTGGAAAGCCCAAACCTGATCACGTCACTCTGATGATCGTGTCACCCATTATCCTTGGATGCCACTAAACTTCTGTATCCTGCCTGTAAACTTCTGTATCCCTACATCCTGGCCCCTCCAAATCCATCACCTGCCACGTCCCCTGATATCTCTGTGCTCCAACCATCATGACAGTTCTTAGGTTCCTTAAACTTACCATACTTTTTACGTTATTTCACCTCTTGAAGTGCCTGCTTTTGAGTCTCACTCAAATGTCACTTCCTCAGCTCCTCAAACTACGTGAGTTGCTTCCTTTACACAGAGTCACAATAGCCTACCCTTCCACATTTTAACCTTTATCACTCTCGTAATTTCTTTTGTAAGAACTGTGTCCATGGGGACTTGTGATCATCTTGACTGAATCCCCAGTGTCTGAGCCAGTTTTGGGGTCACACCGACTCTCAGTAAATATTTATTGGTCAAATCAATGAGTGAGTGAATTAATAAACATATGGGACAGAGGCTGGAATAGTCCAATGATGGGAGTTAATTTGTACAGCAAACTGTTGTGGCTAAAACAGATCTAGATGGTGGAGGGTGTCCCCTATTTCTAAGCCAAAGACCCTTGAAAAACACTGTAAACGCTTCCAAGGAGGTAGTCCTGGTACTCTAATCATACCTCTTGACCACCTTCCTGCACAGATCAAAGATAGACATGTACTTGTTTCTTTCTTTGTAGACAGGAGAATCCATACCTGCTACTTTAACACCTCACATGTTTTTGTAAAAATGACCGACGGCCTTGGTCGTTTTTCTTCTTTTCCAAATGCGTTGGATTGTGACCTTTGAAAACAATGCTTTTCAAAAACAGGTCTCCAACACGACAGGCAGAAAGAAATTTATGGCGTGAGAGATTCCAAATGGTATTCTGACTGAGGGCTCATTCCTAAGCCTGGGATTTCACTCCCCTGACAATTAACTGAAGTTGTGATATTTAGTGATTTACTGGTTCCACGAGAGCTAGACTGGAAAAAAGTCACTAATCATAACCAACGACAACAAGCCATTTACGTTGGGTAGAGGGACCCTTTGGGTACGTCACTTGTGATGAGAGAAAGAAAGCATTAAAATGAAGTATGTATATTACATTAGATCCCTTATGGCTAATGACCACACTGGGGCTAAGGCTTACAACTCGGAAGAATTGGCACACTCCTTAATTAGGGTTTTGTTTCCACTTTCAATATAGAAAATTAACAAAAAATTGTTTTGCCTGATTTAAGGTTCTTTTTGTTCATTACAGATAACACAGTGTAGTGGGAAGACTCTGGGCTTGGAAATGACTGACTTAAATTCCAATTCAGCTTCCTACCAGCCACATGGCTTTGGGCCACTTAGCGCACCTCTCTGAGTTCACTCTAAAGTGACGATACTAATACAGCCCCTTACTTCCTTTGTCCATTCACAGCGCTCCCTGTCTCTGGAGCTGGCCATAGCACCAAACACGCTCAGTCTGCTTTTCTATTACCCCTGCTGAATAACCATCTTAAGATACAACATGTTGTCTTCTGTCCCTCAGAGAGGGGATCATCCATGCATCTCAGCGTTAGTATTAGCTCGGGCAATGAGTTTCTGGGTCTGCCCGATGGCACACGTGATAATGCAAGCAGGGGAGTCATGGACCCTCTGGTTATACTCACAAGCCTGAAACGGGGTCCTGCTGGAGATAAGGCAGGGCTTTGGCATTAGCAATGATCTCCTGAGGCAGAGATGACGGCTCCATCCGCTGGAACATGGGTGCGTTTTTCTGTATTAAAAGTGGAAAGGAGGAAAAAGGAACTCAAATGACGGGGGGCGGAAAATACCATTTGAGTAAAAACAGGAATATGACTGATACCCTGTTTGACTATCTGAACCTCTGCCCCACTGGGTTTCTAATCCCTTGATCCTAGGGAGGTTCCTGGACCCTGCAAAGCAAAGCCTGACCTCTGCTTCTAAGCACTTGCAGGGCACTGTGCCCCAGGGATGCACAGGCCTGTCCCTTCAGGGGCCCACCCACCCACCACGCTGTCCTTGACCTTCACCTGTTCCTCCAGCTGCTGTCTCTGCTTCTTCACCTTGCTCTGTTTATAGTAGTCCATGATCATCATTGCTGCATAGATTTTGCCCACAGTCAGGTCGGAGGCTGAAGACACAAGTGTGGCATGGAGGGGAACAGGGAGAAGACACGAGGGAGAGAGTGAGGACACCTAGGAAGCAGGTTTGCCCCTTCGGCCACCCACCCATCCAACATTTATTGGGGGTTCCATCTGTGCCAGGCACTGAGGGTACAGAGTGAATAGGTCCCCATGTCTAGCCTCAGAGAGCTTCCATGGCCACCCAGGGAGGGTGATGTTACCAATGATGTGCAACACACCAGTAAGCACCTCCCCACCCCCAGAATGGTCTAGGTTTCCATCTCTTAGTAACACCACCTTTTCCCCAACGGCTTGAAGGTTTGCTGAACTGTGTTATGTGGAAGGACAGAGCTATGTAGCCAAGAAGTTTCATCCACAACCACAGTGACCTATCTTCAGAAACTGTTCTCCGGTGTGGAGGTTCCTCAGAAAACTGAAACTACCAAGTGATCCGGCAATCCTAAGGTCCTGGGCATACATCCAGACAAAACTCAAATTCAAAAAGATACACACACCTCAGTGCTCATAGCAGCACTATTCACAACAGCCAAGACATGGAAGCCACCTAAATGTCCATCAACAGATGAATAGATAAAGCAGCTGTGGTACATATATACAGTGGAATACTACTCAGCCATAAAAAAGAACAAAATAATGCCATTTGCAGCAACAAGGATGCAACTAGAGATTATCATACTAAGTCAGAAAGAGACAAATAACATATGATGTCACTTGTACGTGGACTCTAAAATATGGCACGAAATGGAAACAGACTCACGGACATACATAAAGAACAGACTTGTGGTTGCCAAGGGGGAGGGAGGATGGGGCAGGGAAGGATTGGGAGTTTGGGGTTAGTAGATGCAAACTGTTACATATAGGATGGATAAACAACAAGGTTAGTATAGCACAGGGAACTATATTCAATACCCTGGGATAAACCATAATGGAAAAGAATATAAAAAAGAATATACTTATGTATATAATTGAGTCACTTTGCTACATAGCAGAAATTAACACAACACTGTAAGTCAACTATACTTCAGGAAGAAAAGAAAAAAAAGAAACTGTTTTCAATTAATGCCAAAAGGAACTTGAGAAGTGAGGGATTTCTGTTTCCTAAGAATAAAAGAGCACCCTTCCCTTATCTCCTCGATCATTCTGTGTTCCCCCCAAAGGTGTGGTCTTGGCGTGCTGGGCCCACAGTGACAAGGATACCCTGGAGGAGACCCCACACCTTTGGGCATGGGCACAAGCAGATCTAACATCTTCTGGGACAGGTGAGGCCAGATGGCCAGGGTCTCCTTCTGTAGCTCTGAGTCTAGCTGCTGTCTGTCCGCACCACCTAGGGGAAGATAAATTTATTAATAGCAAAAACAGAACAGACACAGAAATAACAAGGACGGAGGGAGGAGGTGGGGCAGGGGCTGAGTCAGCATGGCGCCTCATATTCTCAGAGGGGATCTTGGTACTTAGCGACAGTGGACCTTGCAATACTGGGTCTTTCTGCTGAAGAAGCAGAACGCATTTTGGCTCCGTTTTCAGCGACTCAGGGATATCCCGTCACAGAGAGCCGAGGCCCTGGGACCAAGATCAGCCTCCTCATTCATTCACAGAGGCTCCCAGCTGCTCAATATATCCGAAGGGGAAATGCAGAGAGCCACGAGCCAGCCTCCTCTGCCCTTATACGTGTATCAGTTCTTCCAGCGATCTGACTCCAGAGTCTGAGTGACCTGATTTTTTTTTTTTTTTTTTTTGCGGTACGCGGGCCTCTCATTGTTGTGGCCTCTCCCGTTGTGGAGCACAGGCTCTGGACGCGCAGGCCCAGCGGCCATGGCTCACGGGCCCAGCTGCTCCGCGGCATGTGGGATCTTCCCGGACCGGGGCACGAACCCGCGTCCCCTGCGTCGGCAGGCGGACTCCCAACCACTGCGCCACCAGGGAAGCCCGAGTGACCTGATTTTAAAAAGGATTTGGGTCAGGAAAGAGCAGGAAGCTGGAGGCCCATCTGGAAGTACTAAACCCTTTCTTTCCTAAACCACTGAATTAGAAATCAAGAGGAACAAAACGCTGCCATGATAGCACCCGCCACAGAAGCCTTCCAGGTTGTTAAAGGTACCACATAAGGAAAAAAAAAAAAAAAAAAAAGAACTGAATTAAAACTCATGTGTTCAATCAACAAATATTTCTAAAATGCCTACTTTGTGCCAGACACCAAAGATCACATACTGCTGAAGTCAAAAGGAGGCTTAGTGATTATCAAACCATTCATTTCACCAAGAAGAAAGGGCAAATACGTTATCGTAGCTCAGAGGTGAAACAGGGACCCTACTATTTGATCTCCAGGTCACTGCATCATCAGATGGATGAAAGGTCAAACATTTCCATCCTGCACCACCCTGCGTGAGTTGTTTCAGAATCTTTTTCCCCCCTAAGCTTACTGACCTTTGGCGATTTTAATGTCCAGAGCTGTCCGGATCAGAGCCATAAGCGTGGAAGTGAAGTGGACAGTCATGTCCTCAGCCACTGGCATATTCATCAGGACTAACCTCTGTGTGAAAGAGAGAAAAGAAACAGCAGGAGGAAAGAAATATATCGAGAGAAACCTTGGTGAGAAGGGAGGAAAAGTGCAGAGGTCAAGTGCAGAGACAAAAAAGAAGGGCAAGGATTACCCCCCCGTCCCCTGTCCCAGTCCTGCCCTCTCCCGGCTTCTCACTTAAGGCTCATTGGCTGCTGTTTTGCTTTGCTTTGTTTATTTCTAGGGAATGATGCCAAATTCCAAGGGAAGAGGGACTCATCATTCTGTAGGACTCCTCCACGGTCCTAAGAATGTCTTTAATAGGGATTCCTAAAAGCAGTGACTCAGGGGAAGGAGTCAGCTCTGTGAGGTGACTCCATTCCCTGTTTCAGGGCTGCTCTCCAATTCCACTTGTCCCATGAATACCCCCAAAACTCACATGGGGGAGATTCTGCTTTGCTTATCTGACTTGAAAGATGCATCCTGATGCCCCCTTTTTGAGTCTTTAAAAGATGAAATTTGCCAGCACATGGTTGAACATGCAGGAGTCCAGCTTATCCAAAAGATGAAGTGGAGCAGAATGGAAAAGTGGGAGAGTGCAGACAAGGTCTAGGGGAAGAGGGCTGGGGAGAGCAGAGAAGAGAAGGGTGGCCAAGGCAGGAGCGGAGTGGGCAGGCCTTGTTCCCCGCACCCAAAGGAAGGGGATCAAACTGAAATGGCCAAATCCACTTTCCAGAGAGTATCTTGCTTTTGGAATTCTTTAACGTTTCCTCCAATCCCCATATCCCTTCTCCCACTGAGCTTCACCCCAGAGATTCAAAGAACTTAGGGCCACATTCCACCACCCGGTACCGTTAGATGTGGAATCATGAGCAAAAAGGATGCCAGCCCCTAAGCTGCAAAGGAGGAGCCAGGTAGTGGGGTGGATAAGGGTCCCTAATGGACACCCCCCCCCCCCCCGCATTCCAATGAGATGCTCTCTGGAGCTTTAAACTTGGAGGTAGCAGCAGGAGAAGGTCCTCCAACAGAACCACCAGCCTAGCAGGAAGGCAAGTGTTTCTTCCCCAGACAGGGTTTCTAAAACTCCATTGGAACATCTTGCTTAACGTGATGCCACAAACACGGTGTCTTAGAGTGTAAGGCCAGTTTCTTGTTTGTATCTGACTTCCATCTCTCTCCCACTTCTTTAGGCTTCTAGAGAAGTGGCGACACTGCTAGGGTGTATTCCTAGGTGAATGAAAGAGCTCCAGAGTTCTGGGTCAGTCTAAACAGCGATGCGGAATTAGCAGTAACTATTATTCATTGTGGAGGAAAAGTTCAGGCCCCAAGGCTCTGAACACCCCAATGGCAGTTGACTCCCAATGTACAATGCTGTCCTAAGCAAGCCGAGGGGAGTCCACCCATAACTCAGTCATGCCAAGAAGGCAAGTCTAATGCTGAATGCAACTTGTGTCCATCATCACCCTTTCCTTTGAATTGCCAGGAAAAACGGGTAGCTGGGCTAATGGGGAAGGGAGCTGCATCCTTCATCATGTATCGTGGGATGGAGGTTGCTGTTCCTCTTTCTTTTCTGGTACCTAGAAGGAACCATGCCATCGTTCCTCCCTACGTCATGGAGGAAGAAATTTGTTAAGAGCCTTCCTCTCTCCTAAAAATTTCTTCTTGAACCATGTTTAGAGGAATTTCTGCATTATTTCCTTAGCTTATCTGATTGAAGATTTTTTTTTTATAAGCTCTGATAGCTGTCTTGCTGTAGGCTTTCTTCTTGCCCGCATATGCTGTTCCACAGCCCACCACTCTGCCTTCTCTAGAAGGAAACATGCTACTTAACACTTCCTTTCTAGTAACCCACTCACAAGAAGCCACACACTTGTAGAAACAGAATAACATTAAAAAAAAAAAAAAAAAACCCACGTTGAATAGTCTTACACACCACCTTGTGTATCGATTCAGGACTTCACCCCTTCTGTGAAGCTTCATGACCTTTGCATCTCATCATTCCTTTTTTCCTTGGTTCCCTCCTCTCCCTCCCCAGCCCGGCTTCCTCCCCACGTTCTGACCTCCCCACAGCTGGCGCCCATTTCCTGCTGGTCACTAGCCCAGAACAAAGGAAGAGGTGGTCTACCTTATATGCCACCTTGGAGGGACATCTCTTGCCGAGGCCTAGCGGTGGTGACATGAGAGTCAGCATTTCATACATCTCAGTGTAATGGATGCGGCCACTGCTCATGGCGGGGTGGTAAGTGGGGATGGGGGCAGGGTGGCAGGGAAAGGATGCAGACAGGGAGAAGAGGGGAACAGGCATTCCCGGGGAGCCGAAACAAACAAACAAAAGAGTACAGAAAACAGGAGAAGAAAAACGAAAACAAAATGGACAGACAGGAAAAGAACAGGAAACCCGTTAATCAAGGCAAGTCGTACACGTGTCTCCATCCTGGTGCGGATTTATAGCACACCCAACACAGACCCGGGAACGTGGCGGCAACCTCTGGTCTCTCTGCGCCGCTGTCACAGGGACCAGTTTTCTCCTCCAGGATGAGCCATCGCCCTACCTCTCTGTTCACTCATCCATCCCCCATACAACACAAGCTTGTCTTCAATTCCCAGGGCTGTGTGAGAGTGGTATAAACCAGATAGACGGTGTTCCAGCCGTGGGTTAGGATTTCTGGCCCCGGCTGGGGACGGGGATGCTGGCCTGGAAGTCAGGCCTTTCTCCTGCTCTGAACCCGCAGGCGGAGCATCGTGTATCCCCCTCTGTGGTGTGAGTGCAGCAGGAGACGGCGGCTCGCGCTGAAAGTGCTGCGCTATGGCTGCTGGGCAGAGTCGGCCCGTTGCTTCCACCTGGCTCTGGTGGCAAGAGTGCTCTTTGTGCCCCGGCATGCCCCGGGGGGGACGGCATGCTGGGGACAGAAGAAACAAAACCAGGAGGAGGAAGAGCATCTCGCATGCCATGCTGCCCTCCCCGGCTCTCCCACATGCGGCTGCAGGTTTCACCAGGGTGGAGTTTAAAGAGTCTCTGCAGAGGCAGCTGTTCGGCCTCCTGAGTATGGGAATCACTTGTCACCATCCCAGGCCATCTCCTTCCCATCGCCCAGCCTGGCATCTTCCTGGGCCTAAGTCGTCTTCCGGCTGCCAGACTGTGCTACGTGCCCGGGAGCCCGCGCATCCCTCATCCCTCCTGTAACACCAGGAGAGACTTCCTTATCTAGTGGGCTTGGCCTTGGACAGGGGCTGGGTGGAGCCACTGTGCTAGTTGAAGAGGGAGGCCCTGTGTGCCCCTGAACAATGTCCTTGTTCTCACAAACAAACAGTGACTCGGCAGTTACAACAGAGCTCTCGGTGCCTCCAACAATACATGGCAGGACCCTCAGGCAAGAAATCTGCTCCGAGCCCTCCGTCCTCTGCTGGGACCTTCCCAGACCCTCTGAGCTATTAAATTCTCCCACCGACTCTTATCCTCTTTGCCTTCTTGACTTATCCTCCCCTCCTGCCCTCATCTTTTTATTATTTCTCACCTCCCTTTTGTCCTATAGCTTTTATAATCGCTTGTGGCCAAACTATCCAGAGCTGGGCAGAGGTAGGCATGGCTAGAATCACACTTTTCTACACCGTATATGGGATGATGCTACTAGTTTGCTAAAAGGAGGCTCTCTGTCTCCAGGGAAAAGAAACCAGAACTCCTTGCTGGATTCAAAAGATTTCTGCATTCTCTGGAGGAGGGAGAGGTCCCTCTGGTTAAATCCACAGATTAAGGTGGAGTGAGAAAGAGAGAGAGGAGAATGTGTGTGTTATATGTGCACAAATGAGTGTGTGCATGTGAAGAAAACAGAGGTCAAAGCAGCCTCCGTTATTAAGTCCTTAACTCTTTTTTTATCCGCCGTCCCCCCAAAACGTTCCCTTCTTCCTTGTGTAACAGCTGCTGGTTCTGGGAGGGTTTGGACCTCTTTAAACTCAAAGGAAAGCAACATGAAGGTTCCCTCATGTGGCGCAGTGGTGGTGGAGCAGAACGGAGAGGAGGGGGGTTGGAGGCTGCACCCCGCCGCCGGTCACGGTCATGGTCATGGTCACAGCTGGGGACCGGAGGCAAACCTTGCAAGCCACCCTGTAGGGGCAGTTCTCTCCCAGGCCCAGAGGTGGCGAGATCACCCGCACTAATTTGTACATATCCTTATACGGGATCCTGCCGCTGTAAAGGAAGCACAGGTGGGTTAATAGGACACTCAGAGAAGGGTAGGAGAGAAATGACAGCCTAGCCACGAAGGGGATGGCTGGAAGAGGAAGGGTGGCTTCTCTCCTTGGGCCCGGCAAAGCCAGATTAGGAGAGACTGAGGACGAAAAGCATCAGAGAACCACCACCTTGCAAACAGCATGGTAAGTATCAGAGAACCATCACTGCAAACTGCACTGCCTCGAATTTTCTAAGGAATCAGAGCTCATTCAATGCCTAGTGGCCACGAGCACCCAGAGATATCTGTTGGGCCTATACCTGGCCGGATGCAGAAAATGGAGCCTGGCTCCAGCTAGGCCTCTAAGAACAAAGCCCACCAATTCACAAATACCTCTGACTGCCACCAAGAGCAGACACCAGGCTGCCGTGAAGCAGACTGCAGGACCCTTTGCTTTTCACAGACACTGATTATAGTCAGTTACTCAGACTCACTTGTCAGGGCAGTGGGAAAGTCAGCCTCCTTCTACAGACGGCAAGAAAGAAATTTCCCATTAGGCTAATTTCCCATTAGGCAAGGAGCACAGTTGGCATGAGGGAATTTGCAAAGGGCTTTGCTTCTCTTCGTGGCAGATTCTTCCCCCGAGTTCTGCTTGGGCAAACTCTTCTCAATTTGGCTGGAGCCTGCCGGGATCTGTGCTCAGAAAGCAGCCTGCAAGGGAGCCGAAATGCTCTCCCGCCAGCCCTGCTCCTGCAACCCAGCCCATAGGCAGCTTGGTCAGATCCAGTCAGAATTCCAGGAACACTGTGACCTATCTTATCACTCCCCTTTCACAGAGCCTGCTAGAGAATTCTGATTTCCTGTGTAAAGGACAGACTCAACAGTTGACTCATTTTCAGTGGCTAAAGCATCTGCTCCCTCAGGGGCCAGAACAAGTCAGCAACGGCCAGGGATCTGAGGGCCTGGACACATCCTGGTACAGACCAGGGTTTCCACCGGCAATTATAAGCACGCATTCTCCACCTCCAGGCATCCAATCCTCGCCAGTGATGTCGAGACTACAACTTTACCCCAGTGTCACTCTTCCTAATCTTTTCTTGATTTTGCTGTTGATTCCTCCTCTTCCAAATAGCAGCTCAGCCGTACTTCCAAGTCTCTTGACTCTTAAGGGGAGGTTCATTTTACCATGTGTTCTTTTGTTTCTTATTGTGGATGGGACGTGGGTGCGTTGGTCCTGCTGTCTACAGGCTGACGTGCTCTGCAACCTGTCTGTCTCCTTTTTGAAGACATTGGCTTACTTTACTTTGGTTAGTTTCCCCTCTCATCTCATAGAGAAGGCCAGTAAAACTGTAACCAGGACAAGTTACGCTGTGAATTTCAAAGTAGACACAAGAGGTTCTCTTTGGTCTTTTTGCTCTTTCACAGCTCATGCGTCTGAGTCTCATGATTAGTTCTCGTGGAACTGTTCTTCCCAGCAGATGGAAGAACTGGGGAGCAGCATGTTTAATGCCCAAGGCACCTGGGTCCCAAAATAATGTGAACCCCAAGAAGCGGGGGTTTCTGAGAGCCAAGGGCACCTGAGTGAGGCTAAGTGAGCAATGAACTCCTTTGCTAGCAGCTGCTTTCTCCTCTCTCAGGTGAGTGAAGAGGTCCCTTCTTGGTCTCCCGATCCCATGGCCATCCAGCTTTACAGACACCAGTTTTTCATATTTTCTTTCCCATATGGTAATTAATTATGACAACAGTTACATACATGATTTAATATATTCTTCACAACCAGCCTTCGAGGTAAGCAGGATCATTACCACTATTATACAACAAATGTGGAAGCTCAGAGTGGTTGAGTGACTTATCCAAGGCCACAGAGCCGACAAGATACAGGCCTGGCTGCATTCCCCTGTAACACAGTGCCCAATGCATCCTAAAGCAGCCTATCCTACTGGAAAGAAGGCCCAGAAAGTACAAGCCGTTGCTCAGCCATTGTAACAGGAATGGATTTAGAGAACTCTGTGCTAAGTCATTAATAACTACTGAGGGGAAGAGGAATTCTGATTCACTCTTTCAACATCTAAAGCGGTGACCCAAGTTCAACAAGCCTCACAGGAGGACAGATTTGGGAAGAGTCTTAGATTATGAAGCAGCTCCAGGTGGAAGCAACGTGGTCCATATTCCCATGAAGGATGGGATTTCTTGTAGCATTTTCAGAGGGGGACCAGAATGGATAGATTGGCGAGATAAGATCCTAAAACTAAGATGACTTGGGACAGAAAAGTTCCCGTGGAGGGAGTGCTCACAGCACTCTTAACCCTGTCTTCAACTGTGAGGACCAAAAGGCTGCCTTTGAACTCTAAATCAGGGATTAGCAAACTTTTTAAGTAAAGGGTCAGATAATACATATTTTTGAATTTGAGGGCCATGCTGTCTTTGTCACAATATGCAGCTCTGCCTTGTAGTGTGAAAGTAGCCATAGACAGTACATAAATGAGCATGGCTGTGCTCCAATAAAACTTTCTTTGCAGGGCTGCCCTGGTGGCGCAGTGGTTGAGAGTCCGCCTGCCGACGCAGGGGACGCGGGTTCGTGTCCCGGTCCGGGAAGATCCCACATGCCGCGGAGCGGCTGGGCCCGTGAGCCATGGCCGCTGAGCCTGCGCTCCGCAACGGGAGAGGCCACAACAGTGAGAGGCCCGCGTACCGCAAAAAAAAAAACCCCAAAACTTTATTTGCAAAAATAGACAGCGAGCCACATTCAGCCCATGGGTTATAGTTTGCCAGCCTCTGCTTTAAAGCCCAGAAGGCACAGTATCACTTGAGAACTACTGGAAAGTGAAAAAGACCAGGGAGGTCATCCCCGCAAATTCCTGCCATCTAACTCAGTTCCACGCAATAAAAATCCACAAGTATTTAAGCAGTCAGTTAGAAGAATAACTTGCTCGCTTTTTAATATAATTATCTGAAACTGTACCTTTTGAGACGGATGAGATAGAGAAAAGACTAATGTCACTGACCATGCTGGCCAGATGTCCAGCTGGCCCCCAAAACCCTTGTCAACCCCCCTGGTGACTCAGAGGGGTCCACTAACCGTTTTGGAAGCTCCTCTAGGGACTGACTCGAACACTCTGAGGTACAGACTGTGTACTGAGATAGGCAAAGAAAGGGAAAAGCCTGTCACAGGAGGAAAGAGAGGGGAAAGGAAGATAAAGAAGCTAAGTGGTCCATAACTGGCTTGATCCCAGAGCCCGTCTGAGGACCTGGCCTCTTCCACGGGCCACAACCAAGAGGAATCTCCTCTCCTTCTCTAACAAGCAAGCATGGGTGTCTCCAATTCCAACCTCTTCCTTGAGAACTCCAGAGGCCCTTGATATGGGCCTCACGGCGGGGGCGGGGCGGGGCGGGGCGGGGGGGGGCGGGAAGCCGGGCTCGGTGCCCTGAGGGGCATTGCAACCCGTGCGTGCGCGGGTCCGAGAAATGAGCTCACCCACCCACATACATGTCGTACACGTGAGCTCGTACACGTACCGATTGGAGGGGACAGGCATGTCAGCAGCTTCACGTCTGCCCAGACACGGACAAACTCGTCCAGGTGGTGAGGCCCCAGGATGGATGAATCCCGAGTCAGGTACTCAAAGTTGTCCATGATGACGGCCACGAACAGGTTGAGCATCTGGAGGGCAAGGGGGAGAAGAGGAGTTAGGAGAAACCCAAAGCAGAGAAACAGGCTTCAAGGCAAATAAAGAATTCGGAAGTTTGTGAGGCTGAAGCTCGTAACCGAAGCACTGTTGTTCCTGCCAAAGGCAACGCAGCGTTTTCACGACTGAACTACACGTCATTCTCCGCGCATTATGATTTCACTTTCCTGTGCCACTTTTATATTTGCAAAGTACTCCCCAGGCGCTTTTGTTATCCATTAAGTTTCTTTAATTATTAGTGCAGCAGCAGCAACACGTTCTCAAAGGCTAGAGGAAGTCAAGGCCCGACACCAAGCCTCCCTGCCAGCCTCCGTCCCCAGCCCCTGCTCCCCAAAGCGGCCAGTGAGAGAACTGGTGGGATGCCTTATAGCGGATGAAGGGCTCACTGTACGACAACTTGAAGCTGTTCACGGCTCTTAAGTGCTTCCAAGACCCTGTTCTCCCGCTTATTTGTTCAACAACATTTATTGTGCACCTACTATGTTCCAGACAGAGCTCCGGGTGCTGGTGGTGGGAGTTAAGAAAGGTCTGGTCCGAGATACATTTCCATAACTAGCACGTTGCTTAAGGCATAGCAGGCGTTCACTAGATGTTGTTACTTGAATATTCTCAAAGACATTTAGTATTTAGCAGAGACTGTGATGTGTTGGAAACATACAAATGTTACAGACTTTTTTAAGAGCCATGAAAGAAGCATGTACAGCAGGGACAAAAAGGAGTATGGGTTCGAATTTCATATAATTTTCATGTCATGAAATATTATTCATCTTTTGATTTTTTTTCTCAACTACTGAAAAATGTAAAAATCATTCCTAGCTCACAGGCCATAGAAAAACAAGGGGTAAACTGGATTTGGCTTGTGGGCTGTAGCTAGCAGAGCTCTATATAATCTTATCCAGATTATCCAGGAAGCAACAGGAACCCATAAAGGGGTTTAAACTAGGAGAGAGACCAAGGGCTCCGTGCATTCAGAAAGAACACCTGGTCGCAATGTGGAAGGTGTGGAAGGTGGGCAGGAGACCAGGGGGAGAGTTTTGCGATGCTCCTGAACTAAGCCAGTGCCAGGACAGCAGCCTGGATAGAGAGTTTAAGGAGGTGGACTCAACAGGCCTCGACCACGGTGGACAGCACTTCTTTGTTGTTTCTTGGCCATCCAGCACCCATATACTGTACTTCCGGTCTCCCGGGGACACACCCCTTACCTATTCCCAGTTAATACGGTTTAGTGGGGCCCCGCCATGACCCAGGCCTCAACCAGCCATTGAATCCCATCCCCCTGGGCTACAGTGACTGGTAAGCCAGTGACTGGTAACCAAGAAAATGGCATTGAATCTTCTGAGCAAGAGACTCGTTCTTCCTGGCTGGCCTTGAATGTGTGGGGAGTGAGGTATACGGCTGCTGCTACAGCCATCTTGGAGCCAAGGACTGGAGTTGTTGGAGAAAAGAGCTCACATGCAGAAGCCTGGGGGAGAGATCTGACAATAAAGAAGGAAACCTGGTCCTGGGGATGTCATCCGAGCCCCAGATCAAGCTTGCTTAAGCCTTCATTTATATGAGCCGATAAAATCCCTTTTTGCTTAGGTCGGATGCAGCTGGACTTTCTGCCACTTGCCAGTGAAAGAAACTTTCCTGACAGAGATGAACTGGCTGTGGAGGTGAGCGAATAGGAGCCTCTGCTGCTGATTCCCAGGTTAAGTGGCTGGGTGGGTGGAGGTGCCAGATATGCAGACAGGATACACAGGATAAAGACAAAGTCTGCAGGATGGAGTTGCTGGGAGTCTTCTCTGCAACAGAGACTGCTGGCTGCATCCTAATTATTATTAATGTCAACAAAAACTATTTGTCGTATTATTGCTTTACATTTGCATAGTCTTCTATAGCGTTGTGTTCGTACTCACACCTACCAGACGTTCAGTGCTTGCTCTAACCTTTTGTGAAGCAGGTTTAATTACCACCAGCCTTTCAAGGACGCAAGTGCTTCCTATACACATCTGTGTTCTTTAGCTCCAAGCCCATAGCTGGGCACATCCCAACGCATCGGTAAATCTTTCTAGAGTGGTTGGCTTGAGTTGAGAAGCTGTGTGACTTGCCCAAGGTCACAGAGTCAGTGTCGGGCTGAGATTTGAAAGCAGATCATCTCATACTGAATATAGCCTCTATAAAAATAACATTAATGTGAATTATGCAGTAGCCTCCATCTCAAAATTCTAAAAGTACCTTTATAGTCGCTAATTAATTTTCCAGTTATATCTTTGGTTTCTTTTGAAATATTTATTAAACACTTAAATGATGTAGGATAAAATGGAGGTGTCTGCATGGCCTTCTATATGCTCCACTTCCCCCTATGATAAGCGCTGATACTCCTGTATGAGTTTCACCTTTCAGTTCTAGGTGACGGATGCACTGAAACTCACTGACGGCTTCACCCCGGTGTCTAGCTCAGTGTGAACCTTTTAATGGCCACCCAATAAAAATGTGCTGAAAGTGCTGAATACAGGAATGAATAAACAAAAAACTCCAATTTATATCATCATTCTAATTTCCTTGCAGTTATTTTCATTATAGATTAAACTTCCGTATTTCTAAATAAGATAATATTTTCTGTTCTTTTTTCATCAAAAAACCCTTCACATCCATGAGAAGGAACACATGTTATCAGCTCACTGTACCAATAATACTCTGACCAGCAAGTACTTTTTCTTCCCATTTTACAGAAGCCACAAATGGGAAGGCGCCTTGGCCAAGGCTAGAACAGCAACAACGCCAACGTGGGCTCCCCAAGTCTCCGGTCAGTTCAACCCCTGCTACGTCGGCCTGCCCACCACCCTTACCAGTCTGTTTGTTAGCCACTTCCCCCACACCCGACAGCTGGACACATGGCAAGTCCCCTTGGGATCACTTTAAAGAGGTAGAAATTCCTGGACACCAAACAATTCACTTTGGGATTCCCAGCCATGAAGCTGACCACTTTTAAGTGGCACTGCTTTAGTTTTAGATTTTTTGTGTAGCCGGTGGCATCAGCAGTGAAGCCGAGCCGAGGGACGTCAGGGTGGCCAGAAACGCCAGACTGACCCTTTCAGTGATCTGGTAGCACCTCGCCCATTATTCTCTTTACCACCGCTTGTGTGATTGTGCAGGGTAGAGATTTCTGGATGCTGCTGTGCCGAGTCACGTTTTCTCCCAAAGAAAGAATTAAGAAGGCACCTAGGGCTTCTCACTATTTTATGGGTGGGCGTGTGGCACGTACATTACTCAGTATTCACTAATGCCCAAAGCAGTCATATCCTTTCATGTCTGTCAAGCTGGCCAACTGTCACCAAACGTATCGGCATAAGAGAGAACCGCATCTATTACATTGTATATTGTCATCATCCTACTCTGATTAATGCTATCCCCTTACAGTTTCAAAGTACGTTTTCTCAAACAGTTCAGAGGTCTCCAAAGGAGAGATAAAAGATTCTGAGCCCTGCTTGTGAGATAAAACACCGGAGATACAGAAGAGAAAGGTTCACTCTGGGTCACAACTGATTTCACGTGACATTGAATACTCTATTCACTGAACCCCACCTACCTACTCCCCTCATTAGCTCTTCTCACACAGTCCTCACCTAGAAGCAGCAGAGACATCTCTCAGCCACGGAAAGTCACCCACCCTGGCCTCCAAGAGCCTCCTTGAGGAGGACCTAGTTCTCATCCCACGAGAAATAGGGGCTCGTGGCGGAACGTACACCGAAGGAAACCTCTCGCCTGTTTATCAGAGTGTGGGGGACTGGGCCGCATCTCAAGCCAAGAGCACACACTGCTGCTCACCAAGAAGGAACAGAAGAAGATGAAAGAGACGAAGTACACATAGGCCAGGTCGGTGCCGCAGCGCTCGCTCTCGCTCTGCCCTGAGGGTGCGGTGGTGTCGGGCTCACAGCCCTTCTCCCCGAGGCACGACAGCATTATCTCCTGCCAGGCCTCACCCGTGGCACTCCTGAGCCCAAAAGACAACTCGGTTAGTAGCGGCAGGTCTGCGTGCCCTAACCTCTCCTCAGCACTCTTCCCGACTCACTCATTTAGGTTCCTCTTACGCTCAGCCTCCTTCGAGTGCGATGGAGAGTGTGCCAGTGAGGTCTCTCTTGGGCTCTGCCACCTCACCCACACTGCCTCTCCATCTTCTGTTGACAGTGGTTGAGAGGGCAGTGGGACTCTCTAAGACCCCACGTAAACCTGGTCATCCGTGGTTTCAGCCCTTAAATGGAATCTGGCCTGCAATCCATCCTCACCTTCCCCTTCTCAAAGCCCTGGAGGATGTGCTGAAACTGCATTTTGCAAATTGACTACTGAGTCAAAGATGTGGAGGAAACGTTCTAAAGTCAAGTCATCGGAGCAGTTTTTCGGAGGTCCTGCCCCTGCTTCCGCCCCCATCTCACTGTCTATCCTGTGAGCAGAGACAAAGGGGAACGGGCGGAAGAGGCAGGCCGACTGTTTCCCTCTCGCAGGAGAGCTCCAGCCACCACAGTTTCGGCTCCAGGTACCTGAAGAGTAGCATGAGGGACCCAAAGAAACTCCGGAAGTTGTTGTGCCGGTTGATGTGACTCTCCTCATCTAATTTTATGTTTCCAAAGACCTGGATGAGAAAAACAACAGAAAGCCCTGAGCATTATTGAGCGGTGGGATGTGTCCAGTGCAGGATATTAGATGCACCTGCAGGCTTGGTGAATTCACATGCGTGGCTCCTCCCACTGGCCTAACCATGAAGCAGACAACTCAAAACCCAGGAAGGCTGGTAGACCCCCACGTTCTTGGCCTGATACGCGGGGAGAGTTATATTCTCCAGTGACGCAAAGAGGATGAATGCTTGCAAGGACCACAGAAGGCAAGATCTTTGAAAGCCATTCTGCTTAGATGTAGTTCCTCCCACACCTAATTTGGTCTTTTCATTTCTGTGATACCTACTCACTATGGTACTCAAGCAGTCTGTCAAAGACATTACCCTATAATAGGCACGCAGGGAACGAGTTACCCCTCCCCTCTTCCTGTCTCAGCTGGTAATGATGAGAACACTTGCATTTGCAGAAGATGTGATTTATCCCTTATAAAGGATAAATAGGCAGATGCTGTCCTGGAATTTGCAAGCAGTTTAAGTCAGAGAGGGGTATCTCTGTCTTCCTTGGATGTGTTCCCATCCGGAGAGTCACATCTCAGAAGTGTGATACATCTAAAACCCAGAGTCCATGAGAATGAACACACACCAAGTCCAGGCCAATAAGGTGAAGAAAGTCTGGAAAACTGGATACTTGGAAAAGGAAAAAGAAAACGGATTTGGGCAGATCTGGCTATAGAGTGAGTTTACTAATCTGCTGTGGGTCTCTGGGCTTAGAATGAGGTCACTGTGCAACCTCGTGTGGAAAAAAGAGGGAAAAGCCAGAGATCTTTATCTACAGTGAATAATGATGAGCTCTCAGACACAGTGCTGTCTGGAGCCAAGGTCGATCCCATGTCTCTCTAGATGGGAAGGGTGCCCTTACACGTGTACTTTCCTCCCCAGACATGATTCAGATCTCAGGATCTACTCTCACGAGGCAATGTTTGTACAACCGAAGGCTTACAGGTCACTTTTCCGGCCTTTTGAGATTATATTCAGCCTGTATTTAACATGCTTCAGTTTACCTAATATGTGCTAAATGGAACACATTTCCCACCCCCCACCCCCGCCCCCCGCAACAGTGTCTAGAATGTGCAATTAAGAACAGTCTCTGCTAGTTTGTTCAAATAGCTCCCCCTGACACCTGCTTGGGGAATTTGTTCTCAACGCTGATTTTCAAAACCTAAATACTACTTGTCTCTCAGGGAGAATGGAGGTGGCAAGCTAGGCAGTGCTGGGGAGGAAGGGAATGAGGGAGATAAGGCTGAGGGCCCCCAGTCAGACAAATAGTAGCACTGAAAAAATCCCACTCAAACAATCAAACCTAGTTCTGGATGCCCCAGGAGGAAACTGCCATATATCCTTGCCCATGTTCACATCCCCTTCTGTCTTTCTTTACACCCACTTAACTCAAAATCCATAATTTATCCCTGATTCATCACACACACACAACTTACAGTGTATTTCCTCCCTGTGACACTCCTGAAGCCATTATTAGTTGTCCCCTTTACGATATTCTCGAATACCTTACCCAATCGTGAACTAGCTGGAGGGCACACTGTGATTTTACAAAAGTTATGTGTGTAATAGTCAAGGAACTACTGTCAAGCCAATAATGTCTATTTATAATGAAGGTGGTGTTTAAATTTTTCCACCTTTATAAAAAGCTTTTCACTTAGTCCTTGTCATTAACCCAAATCTCCTACATCAAAAGGAAAGGCTATGGAAGAGAAAGGTTTGATAAGACCCATCGGAACACTTAATCAAAGTATAGGCTTAAATCTGTTTCACTTGGGATTACAGAACTTTAGAACTAGAAGGGACCTGTAAATCTATCTATCCAACTCCTCTACTGCATTGGTGATGGGGTTAAGGCCCAGAGAGGTTCAGTGACTTGACCAAGTTTGCACAGCTGGTCAGTGGTGGAGCTTAGGCTGGAAGCCTGTAGCCCCAGGACTCTCCCAAACCCAGCAAGTTACTCCTTCCTTCCATCTTCAGATTTCTCTGCAAAGCTCTCTTCTTCTAAGAAGCCCTTGAAAGTTCAGAATAATGGTGCTTCTCACAGATACCTCCTATTGCTATTTATCTCTTTCCAATGCTTGTCTACTTTCCTTTTGCTTTTCTGTTTGTATGGATCCCTCTGCTTTGTTATGACTGTATGACACACAACCTTTCTTGGTACAAGCTAGGTGTCTGCTTTGTGCGTGGTGTGGGGTCTCCATCATGGGACAGGATGAAGATGGCCAGCTAAAGGTAAGTCACAGTGGGAATGGCACTCCTGTCTTGGTGGAATGGAAGTAGCGATCTTATTTTTTGGAAATAAGTCTAAGGGCAATAAATTATTACACATTGTGGTTATTGTAAATATTGAAATCTCACAACTGAAGAACTCCTATCTCCCACTAAAGGGTCAGAGAAATACTTGTATTTGCTTGTTGGTGAGAGGAGAGACAGTGCAGAGAACTTGCAGTACACTAGGAACATGGGCTGCAGAGCAGACAGAGCTGAGATTTAAACTCACCTCTCCCACTTACTATCTGAGATCTTGAGTGTGTTACAAGTTACGTAACCACGCTAAGCAACAGTGGAGACAATGAAACCCACATATAAACATTTTCACATCACTCCTGAATACATCAGTCATGTATCTTGTGTGTGGTGTGGTGTGTGTGTGTGTGTGTGTGTGTGTGTGTGTGTGTGTGTGTGTGTGTGTGTGTGTGTATATATATATTTGTGGGGAGAGAGAGAAAGTGAGGGAGAGAAAGGGAGGCAGGAATGGGTAAGAATATCTATTTAGCACAGTGTCTGGAACACTCAGGAATTCAAGTGATGGTAAACGGTATTATCATCATCATCAGTAGTATTACTAACGGGTTAATATTAGAGATGGTGTTATTCTAGTTTATTTTGCTGGAAGATGAAAAGGGGATAAGAACTATTTTAAGCATGGACCTAAAAAAAAAAAAAAAAAAAAAAGAACCCTAATTTAATCAAGTTTCATTTGGCCGTTCAAGAACATTTTAATTCTAGAATCAAATATTTGAGAGTTTGGATGGACTTAATAGAAGTCATCAAGCCAATCTTCCACTTCAGCTGGGATTCAGCTTGCACCCACTTCTGACATCATCATTAAAGCTCTACCGAAATATCCTCCGTGAAGGAGAACTCATTACTTTTCAACCAAATCTCACAGTTTTTGACACTTGACATTCTATTGTATTTCTGGAGAAAAAAACTCTCCAGTAATGGGATCAGAAGATGAACAAAATTTGGCAGTGCAGGCAAGACAGAGGAACAAAAAGAAGACATTTCAGAGAAGCGCTCGAAAGGGCTGCGGACACGTCAAGCCTGGGGGATGCGTGCAGTGGCTCCAGATGGCAGCCACCACTGAGAAGGCAGCTGGCCGTTCAAAGGCAGCCAGACCACCTGACTGCAGAGACTCCCACTTGGCTGAGGTCCTACGCTGGGGTTTAGTCTCCAAATCTCCAAGTCAGAAAATCAGCCTCTCGGAGCCCAGCAGAGAGCCTGTGTATCCAACTAGACAGGTGCATGGGATGTGCTGCTGGTTGCTTATGGTAGGAGTTCACCCACCACAAATGACAGCTGCCTTTGAAAGATCTTTTGGCCTCTTCTGCTCAGTGGGTTTCTGGTTACCTGCATAAGTACCCAGGGTGGGAACCTCATCCACTTCTCAATTCCGAAACTGGAAAGGATGTGGTAACCAAGGAGAACCATCCAGCGAGCTGCGCGGTCCTTTGACAGGCATCAGCCGGGATGTGGCCCTTGGGTTTCCTGAGGATTGGGCACACTGCCAGGAACTCTGAGCTGTTCCCAGTGGTGGGTCTTAGGGCATCAATCTCAGCCATTTGGGATGTAACTCGCATACATTTTGTGTTGCTGTCTGCAGAAGAACAACCACCTGACCTTCTTTAAGGTCTGGCTCAAATATGGGAGGGTCCTGAGATACGGATCATCATGAGCCTCACCCTATCCTTAGTCTCGTGGGGGGAACCCCTCTGGCTAAGAACAGCGGTGTCATCTTCACTGGAGTCCAGCTGCTTATGAGGCAGCACCATGACCTGACAACCTCAGAGGAGGCCCCTGTATCAGACCACCCTGACCATCTGGGCAACCCGAGTGGGGAACCCTGCACATGTGAATTCCCAAGGTCATACTGCAAGAAGATCTTGGGAGCGAGCCTCAGGGCAAGAAGGGATTCTTGAAAGGACCTCAATCCTGTAGGCTCAGGCTAGAAAGCCAGAGACAACCTGGGCAACAACTGTCCCCCACCAGGGCCCTGATGTACCCTCTCACCTGCATCCCAATGATGGCATAGATGAAGAAAAGCATGGCAATCAGAAGGCAGACGTAGGGCAGGGCCTGGAAAGAAAGCAGAGACACGACCATGAATTTAAAGGCAGGCAGCTCCAGGGTCAACAACCTGCAGCACGGGCAGACAGGAACTCTTGTCCTGAGACTGACTTAAAACACAGGGGCTGGGGCTCTCTATTCACGCGGGATGTTCTATTTTGGGATTCCAGACTTTTGCAGATGTCCATATCCTCTGACAGATATGTAAGCTGGTGGCCCCAGCGAGGCTTGTAATTTCCCCTCTGTCGAGAATATTCCCTGACCCACAAGTGTGTGGCCCATATATCCAAGGGAGAGCTGGGAAAACTTGGGATTGGGATTCATCCCACTCTGTATGCAGAATATTAATAACCTGGGCATTTGTGATGCAAATTACACAGCAAGCATCTAGCTTTGGCTCCCAAATCCCTGTATTACCCTTCCCAACCCTCGCTCAATGTGAGGTTCATAGCGGAGCATTTGGAAGCAAAATGAAATGGCTGGGGTCTCAGTTGCTGGTCAGGTCCTAGCAGGCTCCTTCAAGCTCTCATGTCACATCTTTTTCCAATGTTTAAGCGTCCTGACCTTTCATTCTGTGTCACGGAAAATTCCAAAAAGGCTTTCAAAGTGTGAGCCATCACAAAACCCTGCCGTGAAGCCACATGGCACAAAATTCCATACTGTGCAAGCTAACTGCCACTCTGGGGTGACAACACTTTGCTGATGGGGGTGAAAGGGTGAGTGCAAGAGACAGAAAGCAGGGAACTGCCCCTGGTGGCTGGGGGAGGATGGAGACATAGGGCAGTCTGGTTTGGAGGCCAGGGTGGGCGTTATAATTCTGGGGTGATCTCAGTGCTGACATGGAAGCCCCTCTTCTTTACCACCCAGGAAGCCTCCCTGGCAGTTCGTGCAACTCCGAGTCTCCACCCTCTCTCGAGTGTGTACAGCACAACTTCCCAGAGAGCAATTGAAGGCTTTCAGACTGCATGAACCAGGCAGAGCTTATCAACAGAGCTAACTAAATGAAGAGCCCTGGGAGACTTTTACAACTTGAATAAAGAATAACATTAAAATGCAATAGGGCTTCCCTGGTGGCGCAGCGCTTGAGAGTCCGCCTGCCGATGCAGGGGACACGGGTTCGTGCCCCGGTCCGGGAAGATCCCCCATGCCGCAGAGCAACTAAGCCCGCGCGCCACAACTACTGAGCCTGTGCTCCAGAGCCCGCAAGCCACAATTACTGAGCCCACGTGCCACAACTACTGAAGCCTGTGCGCCTAGGGCCTGTGCTCCGCAACAAGATGAGCCATGACAATGAGAAGCCCGCGCATCGCAACGAACAGTAGCCCCCGTTCACCGCAACTAGAGAAAAGCCTGCGCAGCAACGAAGACCCGAGCCAAAAATAAATAAATTAATTAATTAATTAAAATGTAATAGAGAGTTGGTGGGAGAATCCCTTCTCCAGTGGAGTGCTGATTCTCAAGATCTGTGAGGAGCGACTACATCCCGAGGGGGGGGCATGTGAAGACACCATCTGCTGAAAGGAAAGAGCAGGGAGGCAGGTTTCTCTCCCCCCAGCTTTGAGGAGAGGACCAAAGAGTCATCCTGATCTCTCTTCTTGTCATGTTGTAAATGCCAACACAAAATAAGGAAGAGAGAAGAACTGAGTAGGGGTCAGTGGTGGAGAATTGGGTGATGCTCAGGGTGGGGCTGGGGAAGGTAGAGGCAGGGGCAACGCTGTTTACACAGTGTTACTTTCTGCTGCGTATGCACAGAGGCAGCCTTTGTTAAACCAGCTTCAAGAAAAGAACGTCTACGCTGTGTTCCAGGGCTGCACCCATCCATCACAGTGTCACCTGGAGGCAGATTCAGCTGTCTTCACTGTTCTCTCTCTATTCACCGGAATAAGCCAACCATCTGGTCATCAATTTTTGACATGCTTTTCTTTGCCCTCGATTGTATACACTTTCACAGAGAATCAGTGATCATGAGAACATGACAGGCTGACACATATTTCTTAAGAGACTCACTAACAACTGTAACTTGTTGCACAGGCCTCTATAAAAAGATTTTAAGACCATCTTGTGTTTCAAATTCTAAATCCAGATCCACCCGAGACCCAAATGGTAAATTCTTGCTAAGGTTTTCAATTTCTCCTCTGTCACTGAGCTTTGGAGAAATAGTTTTTTCACTGAGGTGACACCTCTCTGGGAGTCATAGCACCAAACCGTTATCTGAGTCCAATAAAAACGTCAAGGTTGCTTGTGGGACCCTGAGCGTCCTTACAACTGGCCTCACGTCTCGGATCCCCAGGACTTTGCTAAAGAAGTAAACCAGCAATGATGGTGTGGCATGAAGTCCCTTTCAAGCGACAAGAAACCATGAATTCACTGACAAGCTTTCTTTAGTTCAATTTGTAGTTAAAATGTACAGACAATTAAAATAAAGAAGGCAATTCAATAAATTCATGATTTTTTCATCTTTGAATCAATTTCGTCAACCATATTTTTAAAGTACATTCATTGAAAGACTCTTTTTTATAGGAGGAAAATAGTAGGCTTTTGAGCAGCACTGATGTCCCCCAAAGCTGAAAAACCAACTTATTCTATTTGCCAGAGCTTGAAGATATTGAAATATGTTTGGAAAACTTCTTTTACTAGAAACCTCTGCCATTAAAGTGGATCTCAGCCATCAATTTTTAACTTGTTTATTCCATATACATCTCTGTATGGCTCCATGAGATCATTCAAAAGAAGCTCACCATATTAACCTTGCCCAGATACCCTACTGGTTTGTGGGATGCAGAGGTAACTATTAGCATGGCATATATTCAGTGGTTCAGGAAACACACACTAATGATGACATGGGTGGGACTGGTATGAATCATCTTGTTATAAAACACAACCCAGGGAGTCCTTTGAAAAACCGTTCTGTGAAATAAAGCCACGGACGAACCCCTGAAAAATGCAGAGGATATGTGACTACAGGTGGCTGGCTCTGTCCGTGGATGGGATTGCCCAGGGCATACTGAAATACCCTGGGAGGGAGCACACCTCATAAAACGAGCCCCCTGCCTCAGTGGACAGAGAAGGTAACTGAGTTACAAAGTTGGGGTGATTTTTTAGCATGAGATTCTAGCCAGTCATAAGCTAACCGCTGCCTGGCCGAGTTGTGTTGTGACTCAGAACTGCCGTGTTTATCTAATGCTTCTGACAAAACGCCCATCCCCAGAGGCGAGGGGACTTGTGGAATCATGCTGTGTTGCCTGGTGTGCTATCTGATGTGACAGGGCTGCTGCAACCCTCAGAGGGGAGGAGCTTGTGCCCTTTACCTTAAAGGACTGCACGAAGGTCCAAAGTAAAATACGGATGGTGTAGCCTTGACGCAGAAGCTTGATGAGGCGGGCGGCTCGGAAGAGCTTCAGAAAGCTCATATTGAAGCCACTGGTGTTCACCAGCTGGTGGATCAAAAGGAAACATATCATTAGTGACATTATGGCCATTTAGAACATCTAAGCACTGGTATTTGTGTATTTATCTCTCATTCAGATCATAGAATGGAACACAGATGCTGTCTTTTGTTGTTAACCCCATTTTCAGCTGATGGGCCAGTGGGGACCATCTCTCGGAGCCTCCCCAGGCCTGCCCCTCTATTCCCAGAAGGAAGGCATGGAAGCACCACAGATGGATGCCCCGCACACAACCGACAAAACTGGCCTCCCCGGTCTTCTCTAAGTGGTCCTAACTCTGCACTTGGATGCCAGAGGGCAGACCTAACAATCTCTCTTGCACATGATGGCCCTCCAATATTCAAAGACTTGTGATGAGCTCTCCAAGTCTTCCTTAGGGTGAACCATTTCTGGGAAACAGTTCAGGTCTAACAACTCTGAGGGCGAAGACCCTGTGCCTCTTTTGTGTCTCCCAAAGAATCTAGCAGGACACTGTGCACACTCGGCCTCTCCTGGGCCCTCTATCCCATTCACCCCCATTGGATGGCTGCTATCTGAGTCGTGCAAATGGGACCAAGCCTTCCATGAGATCCAGCGCCATCCAATGTTCCCATTTTCTGGCACAAGCTCAGGAATGAGGAAGTGAATAGGGGGCGGCACATTGGATTTGTGGAGTTACAAATGGCCTGAATGTGCAGAGAATTTTTTTTTAACGCAACTCCAGGGCCAAGCCTAAAGAGAAGGATCAAGGAGCCATTCACCTTGCTGTCCGTCAGAATAATTTCTGTGATACTGCCGATCACGGTGATGAAGTCAAAGATATTCCAGGTGTCTCGGAAATAGTTCTGCCAAGTGAATTCAGCCACGGGAGCATCCGGGGAAAAAAAGGAAAAGAAAACACGGGAGAAAATGGAAAAAAGACATCTTTCATGACATAACTTTGTCACTTGGAATTAAAACTGGTCAATTCCAGGACAAGTTCATTCTAACTTTGGCTTTAGTTTCCTATTTCTAACCAAAAATGCTGTTTTCCCTTCACTAATTTGAGAGTTTCTCATTTGGCAAGCAGTTTCATCACTATTTGGAGACCTTGTTTTTGAAGCTGTCACTAAAGAGCTACATCAAAAAAAGTGTAAGATTTTTTCATGCAATATTACATAAAAATATGTAAGAAAGAGATCTGCAGCCTAGAACATTCTGATGTCCAAAAATGAAAGATCATAATTGTCACCTACAAGACAATAAAATTATTTACAGTATTACTCTAAGGTTTTCTATAACTTGTAAATTATTATTTATATAGCATCATGTGACCCTATAAATATACAGTTCTGACTCTCAACTAACAATAAAAGGCACAGAGATGTCCTAAGTGACTAAAGATCAAAGATGTGTCAAAAATCTCTTCCTATCTCCACTGAGCCTTTTCACACCAACTGCTGATTGGCAATAGGATGAACAAACTCATCTTTCCCCTCTTTCTCTGCTCCGTTACACCTTTCGAGGAGGGGTAACTAAATAAAATACAAGGAAGCAGTAAGAGAATGAGTGGGTTAACAGAAACGAAGTGAAGGACCTGGATAATGCACCAGCCAGCCAACGTTAAGCTTAACAGAGAAAGTGGGCTCTGCTCCCATCTCCAGTGCTCCGGTGAAAACAGACCTTGGACTATATTCCTTAAAAGAAACAGAACGCTTGGGACTCCAAGACGTTACCCTCTTGCCCTTGGGTGGCACTTCCCGTAAGAGACCCTCAGAGCACTGCAAAATACACCCTCTTCCATCCCCACAACTGGCATTCGTGAATCCTTGCTACACATGCCAGATTTTGTGCCAGGTCCTCCCTTGGCATTCTTTCAGTTCATTTATTCCTCCCATGGATGCTGTTTAAGTAGGTAGTGATAAGTACCTCATAAATTACTGAGTGGTAGGGCTAGCAAGAAGAATGGGTAGAGATATGGGATAAAGGGAGAAATGTTCTGGGGAGAGAGAAGGTACGTTTATGAGCACCTACTCAGGACTAGCCACCTTAGGTATATTCCCTCATGGGACACACACACAGTATCTAAGGCTATATGGCAGCTATTGCTATCCTCCTTTTATGAAGGAGAAAACTGAGGCTGAGAAAGGCCTGTCTGATTCCAAAGTCACAGACACCTGCCAGGCACGTACAGAAACTAAGCACACAGCCTCACAAACTCACTGCTGTTAAGGATGACTACCTCAGGAGTGGGGTCAAGCTGAGTCTCTGAGTTCCTCAATTCTCGGTGCTCTCCTATTACCAACCTGGGGTGAGCCTCCTAATTCTTGGTTAGGTCCCTATATAAGAGCTAGAATATAAAACTAGCTCTCAGGGGACAGAAGCCCTAGATTCCAGTAGAGGAGGCCTGACAATACAGTATGGTAGAGCACAGCATAGCATAGTACAGACTAGTAGATGATGGTGGACAAAGTGTGGGCTTTGAAGCCAGAGAGACCGGGATCTGAACACTGGCTCTGCCTTTCAGTAACCTTATGCAAAGTACTGAATCTTCTTGAGCCCCAGCTCATCCGTATAAGAAGAAAACCATAATGGCCATCTAATAGAGTTCTTACGAAGCTAAAATGGATAATACATAAAGCTTTTGGTACTTAGTAGACAACCAATGTATGTCAATTCTCTCCCTCTTTCTTTTTCCTCTTCCTTCCTTTTCTATTCCCACTCAACTTTCCAATTCTACTGCCTTTTATTCTGTAATCTTCAAAAAGGGACACAATTTTTCTGAACTTCAATTTCCTCATTTAAAATAACAACAACAACGATAATGACAGCTTCTGCCATGCCTATTTCAGAGTCGTCGAGAAGCTCTGACAAAACAGTATATATTAGGGCGTTCTGAAAATCTACAATACTATATCAATGAAAAGACTTATTCGGGACTAGTGGTGCCTTTTACAGTGTGAGACTGCTTCTAGACCTTGAGTGAAAATACGGGGGTGAAGGTGGGAAGGAGGCAGGCTTTGGGGCCGAATCATCTAGTTAAGCCTGTAAGCATGTATTCGGCATTCACCGTAATTTGACACAGAATTGGGGACTTAAGTCACAGACGACGTCAATCCAACATGCAAATAATCAAGATGCAGAGAAACACTTTCCCTGTTTTTACACAGGCTTCCCCCACCCCCTTCTCCTCCTGCCCAGGGCCAGACTGTATTATAAAGGCAGCTTTGTTGCTGGTAGTTTACTTTTCTTTATTTCTCCAAGACTCAAAAGGGAGCCAAACAACCAACAATACAGCCACCTGCAATGGGTTCCCTTCAACTCTGCTCCCCAAACCATCAAATCAATGACTTTTCAAAGAACCACCAGGAAACCAGGAGCAGTCCCCACCATCAACACTCACAACCATCAAGCCGAGGCCAGAGTCACTGTTCAAGCTGCCACCAGACAAACATATATTCAGAAAATCAGCTGAGTTTCTCTTCTTGCAGGGAAAGCCACATACATATAATTTGAAATGGTAGCTCACACACAAAATAAGGGTGGAACAGCTGTCGGGTGGGTTCATCTGCAGCCCACTGATCTCACTGTAAACACTGAGCCAAGGGTGGCAGAGAGGATTATTTTGTTTACAGGACACTGAAGTGAAGGGCTAGGTTTGCTTAACACCCTTGATGGCAGATGCGAGAATCTGCCAAACAACTCTAATTAGTAGTTGAGAAGTAAAAGGAGGACTCATGCCAGAAAAACTCAACCCAACCCTCCCCAAACCAATTCCAGAAACTGCCCCCCCCCCCCCCCCCCCCCTTCCCCCCCCCCCCCAGACAGCCACAAAGACCCGAGCCGGTTTCCCTGTGCCATGCGGCTGCTTCCCACTGGCTATCTACCTTACGTTTGTTAGTATATATATGTCCATAGAAGTAAAAGGAGGACTCATGCCAGAAAAACTCAACCCAACCCCCCCCAAACCAATTCCAGAAACTGCCCCCCCCCCCGACCCCACATTTACTCACTCTCTCTCTTTCTCTCTCTCATACACACACTTTAAAGGCCATTAGCCTTTGGAAGCTTAAGTGCTAAACATCTATTTTTAGCGGCAGAAATTACTCTTCAGGTAACTAAAGGGAGGAGGATTACTAGGTAAAATCTATTATTTGCTATGTTTGAGGCTAAGCGGGACAGGTATTTTCCCATTTGAGTTATAAGATTTTAAACCTTTCACCAGTAAATAAGCACTCAGGTTTATTAGTCCAATCCTTGTTTTGCTCTTCCTGACAGATAAATCTTACTAAGTTCTAGTAAGACTCAATGACTGTCGCCCCTTGACAACTGACAGACTTTGATAAGAACAGAGCCGATAGCTAGATGGGTACGAAGCTGGGGATCTGGTTCTCTTTGTCTTTTCTCCTGACACGCTCACACATCATCCTGTCTCTATGGCAGTTTTCTGAGCAGTCGAAACAAGCCCACAATTAGGTGGGCAGGTGTGTGAACCCTTTCTGGAGTAGCGGTGACCGCCCTCCCTTCCAACAAAGGCTGGCAATGTACCCAAAGAGAAGGGAAGACAAGAATGATGCCGGGATAAATTCCATGACGTACCAAGAAGCCAAACGCAATGATCTTTAGGACACATTCCAGGGAGAACACCATGGTGAAGGCGATATTCAGGTACTTCAGGGCCAGTTCATAGGTACAGGGAGCAGAGTAGTACTGCCAGGAAGAGAAAAGAGGAAAGAATCAAACCCCTGAAGGTGAGAGGGTCCATGAGAGAGGCTGGCCATCTCGCGTCCCTGCCCTTGAGGGACATTCTGGTGTCATCTAGGGCTAGAGAGGAGAAGCACACATCCTATGTAGCAAAACAAAACAGAGGAAAACACAGGTCTTATCAGCAAAATGGCCAGTCTTCCTAGAGTTGAAGGTGAGAAGGGAAGAAACGTTTCCGAGTTAATTACTTTACCATTTAGTATTAAAAACCTCTTCCGACACTCTTTTAGAACCCCATGATCATCTACATCTCCTGACATTTCCACCCTTGTCTGCGTCTGATTGCCATCACCAACCTTTGCTTTCAGAGTTCCTGAACTGCTACTATATATTTCACTGCATTTTGCCCCAAAGACCCAAAGGCTGGGCTGTTGATGGAGACAAGATGAAAGAGAAATTCCACGATGGAAAAGTAGGTAACAGGGCTCCCCTGGTGGCGCAGTGGTTGAGAGTCCGCCTGCCGATGCAGGGGACGCGGGTTCGTGCCCCGGTCCGGGAAGATCCCACATGCCACGGAGCGGCTGGGCCCGTGAGCCATGGCCGCTGAGCCCGCGCATTCGGAGCCTGTGCTCCACAACGGGAGAGGCCACAGCAGTGAGAGGCCCGCATACCGCAAAAAAAAAAAAAAAAAAAAAAAAAAAGAAAAGAAAAGTAGGTAAGGAGGCAACAGACTGGTAAGCTGGAGTGTTTTCTCAGTGTCTCGGGCACACACACAAGTGTTCTGCGAGGGGACAGTTGCCGAGGCTCAGCCTGCCCGAGTACCTCCCAGCCACCACCTTCTCACCTTCATCATCAGCACGACAGTGTTCAGGGCGATCATGGCCATGATGGTGTATTCAAAGGATGGAGACACCACGAAGTGCCAGACGCGGTACTGGAAGGTGTGCCTGTTCTGGGGCATGTAGCGGGTGAGTGGTTTGGCACTGATGGCGAAGTCGATGCACGCCCTCTGCAGGAGAGTCACACTGATTAGCCAAGCTCAGATTCCCTAAACCTCGCACACTGGTGAGCTCTCTGTTAGACGGTTAGAAGAAGAGGACAGTGTGTGAGAAGAGGCTAGGGCTGGGTAAGCAGAGGTAAAAGCAGCAAAAGAAATTATCTGGACAGAGCTACAGGTGAGATGTCACCTTAAATGAACACACAGAATTGGAAGGGTTCGGTCCCATGCGGTAAGGACTTGATGGTTATTAATAATGTCCCTTTACACAGCACAAGACTTAGATATCTGGGCAGGAAGCTCACAGTCAGAAGTAAAATCTGTCTCCTTGTGCATTCCCATAGCACTTCATTTGCATTTCTCTTATAGACTCTTAACAATTTCTAGTTCAATTCCAGGATAAAAACAATGGACCCGACAATGTGCCAGAACTACACTTGTTACTACAAAAGCAGTAATAAGTTAGACAGGTTCCCTGCCCTTACAGCAAATATACATCATTGGGAGATGCAGGAAGGGAAGCAGATGTGTTAACGTTATAATGTTGGCACACGTCTTTCACCCCCACCTCCAGATGATGTGCCACATAAACGCAGGGGCTGCATCTTAAACACCCTACATCCCTCCCAGTTCTCTGTGTCTCATACCTGGGCTTTAAACAGAGCGGATACTCCACAAACATTTATTTAATGACTGGCTAATACATTTCCCCCCAATTCTCTCTCTAATTCACAACAAAATGGAGAGCATTCTGTCTTCCTCCTAACACTGCTGGTCTGAGAGTCCTTTCTAGAGCACCCCTCCACCCCGCCCGGGCCCTACACTCCAGACCCCTCGTTTCACCTCGTTCTTCTCTAGGCTGCACTCCTCCATCATCTTGTCCCCTTGCTCCTGGAAGGTGATGATGATGAGAGCCACAAAGATGTTGACGAAGAAGAAAGGAAAGACCACAAAGTAGACCACGTAAAAGATGGACATCTCCATGCGGTTGCTGCGGCTCGGGCCTCGGTCTTCCTCTGTCACATCGACAGAATGTTGCAAAACTCTGGGGACAGAACGAGAGGGCACGGATGGTGGACGGCCATCTTGGCAGCTGCTGTGAATCAAGGCTTCGTTAGCAGATGTGCCATCTACTGTATTTTCTTATCTGACTTTTTAAACTTGGTGGATCCTCTGTGAATTTGGGGCTCCACAACCAAGCTGGCGGAGGTCCAGTGACCCCCAATCCACAGCTCTTTCTAGCCCCGGTGCCATCATGCATCCAACTCCTAAACACCAGAGTGACATTACTTTATAGCTGAGGTTGTCATAAAACACCAAGAGGCTCCTGAATTTCCCTTTGGCATTTTGCTGCCACCAGAAAGTGGTGTCTTGGTTACCGCCAAGTCTCTGAAAAACTAAGCCTGCAGTTACGAGCAGCATAAAAACTGCATTCTGTTGTCTTTGACATGTGAGGTATGACCACAGAAAGCATCTCTGCGTTCTGCCACCTCATCCTTAACCCTTCACCCTCATGTCCAGGGCCAACTCGGAGGATAAATCTGTCTAAAACAGTCCTCAGGGACTCTCCTACGGTGCGGAGAGCTGTTCAAAACCCATTTGTTCTGTAGGAATCAGATGGCTCTATTCAACTCCTTGATCATGGGCTGAAACACTGTGTTTCAAATATTTCCCTGACTTCGTCAGCTCCCTCCTGATTCCTGCCTGAAGGATTTTCACTCTTCCTCTCTCCTGCCCGTCTTACCTACTCATAACCACTTACTTTCCTTGGTACAATAACAAAGGGTTAGCCTTGTTTATCTCGAATCAACTTCTCAAGGCAAACACATGGCCCTAGCCCGGCTCACAGACAAGCATGCCAAGCCAAACCCATCACTCACTGAGGCCATCCTTCCCCTGTGGAGACGGTGAAGAGGGTCAGCAGGGCCCAGATGATGTTGTCATAGTGGAATTCGTGGCGCTTCCACTCTCGGCCTTTCACCTCCATCTTGTTTTTCTCGTGATCTACATAGTTTCCTCTAAAACCAGAGCAGAAGTGAACCAGAACCTCTTCACTATAGCTCATGGAAGAGCAAAGAAATTCTAGGGACTGCGATAATGTACAGTAGTAATTATCAGCATTCAAACGCAAGCAAGAGGGGATTTTATTAAGGCAGTGTATTCTCATGGAATAAAAATGAGATTTGGTGGCCAAGAGACATGGAAGATTAAACCCTAATCCTTTCACTAGTCACCGTATAAACTTGAGCAACTTCCTTAGACTTCCTGTGCCTAGGCTTCCATACCTATAATGTGCAAATAAAACCTATCTCAAAAGGTCATTAGAAAGATTTAAAATCAAAACCTGATGCAAAATGCTATGTTCCACGTCTGACACAAAAGAGGTACTCACTCAAAATGTAGCAACTTCTTATTTTGCCTTTTTTTTCCCAAAAGAGAAACGGATTTAAGAAAGGGAGAAAGAAAAGACCTATCTGTAAAGGGTTGTGTGGACCTTGGCAGAACACACTTCAGCAGAAAGTGAGCGGTACGTGCTGGCGGCGCTTACATGCACTCCTTCTCTGTGTCCTTGGAACTGTCTGTGCAATAGAAGAACTTGCCCTTGAAAAGCTGAACTGCGATGACAGCGAAGATGAACATGAAGAGCTTATAGACAATTAATATGTTGAAGACATTTTTCAAAGAGGTGACCACACAGTCGAAGACAGCCTGTGAACAGAAAAGAAGAGCCCTGGTGTGTGAATCCCTGGAACGGCCTGTGCATTTGCATACAGCTGAGTTGGACCCACACTACCACCAGCCAGCCCGCTGAGAAGGTGCCCTAGGAGATATCACCCTAGGAAGAAGTGACACTCGTGGGATTCGGACCTGTTTTCTAAGCTGGCCATGACTGTAGGAACCTATAATTTAGGAGGGGAACACATGTTCTGAATCTGAAAGGAAACGCAAAGCAGTAGAGACCAGATGGTATCAGGCAGTGGAGGGAGTCCTTTGTGGAATCCTATTACGTGCATGCCACTTAGTGTGAAACAGAAATTTATTCCAGAAAAGGGATCCTTGAAATCATTTAGCCTGTTTTAGGTGTTAAATAGCTTATCCGTAACTTCGTCTATTTGGGGCACATTCTCAGATTTGATTTATATACTGAATATGTATTGTTTTCTCTTAGCCTTTCTAAATAGATCAGGGAGTGATAATAAACTATCATCTTTGTTCATTTTAATGATATTTTGTAATAAGTTCACACATTTACCCCAATTACATTCCACACTTCATGTAAATGTTCTCTAGTTTTAAAGCTGGCTGTGCTGGGGATGAAGATTCAACAGGTGATGTGGGAAGGGGTTAGAGCCACCCTCTCTTAGAAATGGGAGGACCAGGTGGACAGAATCAGGAACTTGCACTTCAGTTCAAGGCAGTGAATCTCCCTCTGAAGAATCCATTGTAGGCCCTAAGCCATGAAGAGTTACATGGGAATTCAACACATTTCAAACCATTTTTAGGTTATTTTCTAGGTTTGTAGGTTTAGCTCACTGGAGAGTCTAGCCCCACAGTGGCGCTGCATTTGAGCAGTTGCCTCTTCACAGCGCTGGGTGAACGCTGCTGGTTTAATTAGTTCGGCACTGCAGGGAATGTGAGTGACATGCAGCCTCGTGGAATTATCAGATCCACCTACATTTCCCTCAGGTTATGGAGCTGCAGAGCGAAGAGCCAGCCCTTCCGAATTAGCTGGAATTGACCAAGGTTGGGCCGCCTTCTTCAGCCTGTTAGCTAATCTCATCATCCTGTCCACGCTCTTCTCAGGACCCCAGCATAGCTCAGAGGAGGAGACCAGTGACCTGGGCTGCAGCTAACAACACTGGTTAGGGCCCCAGGCCTCCCGGCCATGTTTTACTGGGGGTGAGGCAGAAAGGAATGAATGTTCACAGGCACCGACCCCGGCCAGGCCCTGTGCTGGAGCCCGTCACCAGGTGGAGGGTTATAACGAACAGCGTGTGAAAGATTTCCTGATACCGTGGGAGGGGCCTGATCCAGGAGGGAAGGCAGGGCAGTGGAGGAGGACAGCGGGCACTGAGGACACTTCCTTTGGAGCATGAGTACCTCTCCTCGGGAATCCACGCAGGAGGCCAGGGCCCTGGGCTCTGAGAGGAAGCCATGTCTCAGCCAGTTAAGGGGTCTTCCAAAAAACGACTTTCCTGTGGTCTTAAGCCTTTGATCAACCTGGCTGGTTTAACACCTGTCTGCAGAGCCAGAGGGCTGAAAGGGAAGCAGTTGGGGCGGCGGTGGAGGGACTGGTGGGGAATATCAGAGGTGATGCAAACCCAATGGGAAAGAGGAACTGGGGAGCAGGGGAGTCCCTTGTTCCCTCCCTGGTGGTGGCTGGCTCTCATTCACAGGAATTCAGGAAGGAAAAACTTTTCTCCCATGAGGCTTCAGCTTCCATAACAGCAGGGGATGTGTGTGGGAGAGGCGGGTTCCACAAGCCAGCAACCTGAGGGCAGGAAGGCTCAGGGAAGGAGCTCAGGGTGGGCGAGCAGGTCAGAGGGCAGGAGAACCCAGATAATAGACCTATGAAGACACAGGTCCTGGCAACAGGGAGAACTTAGTTGTGTGAGCTCACTCCCCCATTTCTTCTCTGCTTGTGCCAAAAATGACTCTGTGTCCTTGGGCAGGTTATTGGCCTCTAAGATAGGAAGGGTCAGGGCTAGAAGATTCTTTCTTTCTCTAGAATCACGAGGAAAGAAACCAGCCCAGGTGACTCGGTCTGACCTAGTGTGCGGACCACAACACGCAGGGCTCATGCTCCTTCCATTGTGGTGTCTGACCCACCTTAAGGACACAGGAGGCTCCAGGATAGAGCCACACAGGGTTCTTCCTATGACTTCCCACAGAGGGTGGGGCAAAAGCCCTTAGAGGCAGATTTTTTAGGATATTGGTTATTTTCCTTTGAAACTCAGACCCTTAGTTCCAGCAGATGAAAAGAATCTCAGTCTCTGTGTGAGCAAAAAGAATATCCCCAGAAATAATTCTCCAAAAGCAGGCCACCTAGGCTTCTCTCTCTAGATGAAGGGGGGCTGATGGGAAGAAACTGGCGAACGTTACCTTGAGCTTGGGCAGGCGCTTGATGGTCTTTAGCGGTCTCAGCACCCGCAGCACCCGCAGGGACTTGATGGTCTTGATGTCCCGGCCCTTGTTGCTTCTGCAGGGGAGAAGCCCCGGGAAATCACAGGACAGGGGACAGTTAAAGTGACAGTCACACTACTACGTTAACAACAACAGGGAGAAGGGGGAAAGAGGTGGGCAAGAGCCCTGAAACTGGGTCAGAGTAGACCCCAAACAACACTCTCTGGGAAAATTTTCCAATCTCTCCCCAGTGTGCACACACTCATATGCACGCACCCTCATGCATACTCACAAAGAGCAAGACACAGGCACACCACAGAGGCACCCGTGCACACACGTTAATCAACACTTCCTACCCCTAACAGCCGGAGCAATGCTGCGCATGACCACACACTGACCAAATGGAAATGGAGGATCAATCGACTAGGGAACATGACCGTAGCCCATCGTGGACCGGCATGGTGCCTTAGCCTGAGGAGTCTTCAGTAGAAGGCTCTCAAATAGCATGTGCTGAATTGAATAGGGAGCCATGGTTGAGAGCAAGTCTCCTCAGCGGACTCAACCCAGTCCTTCCTTCAGCTCTAGGTCTGTCACCTCTGCACAGTTCATGAGTTCAGGGGACAGCAGGGTAAGGAAGGCTGGTGGGGACATGACACCCGTGCTGTGCTGGGCTGCTGGCTCCAGAGAGAGCATGTCATGCAGGCTTCTAGCCAGGACTTTGGCTCACACCCCGATTATCTCTGTGCGAGTGGCTCTTCCAGCAGTCCCTTCCCATTTCCAGCCCTCTGCACCTAGCACAAGCTGCAGAGAGCCTGCAGTTGGAGGAGGCCCAAACTGCAGCCCCCCCCCCCACCTTTATCCTTGCCCTACAGCTGATGACCCTCCCTCTTCAGCCTCTCGGAAATGTTTGCTCCTAGTAGACAAAATACATCTTTCTATTTTTAGGAAGGAAATGAATAAATCAACCTGCATTTCTCTCTCCACCCTGCCCATCCCTTGAGATCTTTGCATTCGAGTCAAACAACTGCAATCTGTAAAACATGCAGATGGTAGAAAATGAGACTCTATAAATAGTGAGCTCAGGTTCTGGTCCTTTCCTCACGTTGGCCCAGATCACCGTGACACCAACTATCGGAGGAAATGGGATCCATCTAGAACATCAGATGGGAACTACAAGGCTTCTGCCTGCTTTTCACCCTGTCCTTCCTGCCATACCCATCCTCCAAACAGGGAGATGAAAGGCCATCCATTCCTTCATACAAGGCAAGGTAGGAAGACATTTAATGGAATGCTGATTGCCTAGAATGTGAATTTTGAGACCCTCTTAAATGGTTACAATCCATGATCTATAAGTTGCTTTTACTCAGTTCTAGATCTGAATATAGATAACCCAAAAGTATCACACTGATATCAATGGCCTCTTGCATCCATGGGCTTTGTATATTTTTTATAAACTCTTTTACTTTAGTAGGTTCGTCTATCTACCTTTCTAAAAAGGCAACATAGAGGCCGAATACATATCCAAACCAATAAGAATGATCATTTCCCAAGAAGGCTTGGTGACTCCTAGTTTTTGTTCTCTTGGATATCCATGAAAACACACCGCTCACATGAACTCACCACTCCTTCCTTAGTGAGCCAGTTCCATCCCTCTCAACCATACTTTCTCCCTCCTCCAACCCACTCCCCATAGTTTTGTACTTCAAAGAAAACTGAAGAAAAAAATATTTACCCCAAGGCATTCCTATGGAGGATCCAAGCAGAAAGCAGCGAAAAAAAAAAGAAAAAAAAAAAAAAAAAAAAAAAAAAAAAGGAGAAGAGGTAATGGAGAGAAGGGAGATAAGTCAGTAAATTCAGGGGGAAATTGGAGATGCCCAGACCCTAGAGATCCCGCTTACAGCCTTGGCGCTTGCAGAGTCCGCACGCTCTGTGAAGGAAAGGAAGAGCCAGCACACCATCGCTCCACACCCGCCTCTCCACCCTGAAGAGGCAAAGGACCTCTGCAAGCGTTAGGGACGCTGCCTCGAACTATATGGCATTCCCCATGTGTACTTTATTCCACGGAGCATCGCTGAATTGGAGTTTTCTAAATGTAGTCTTTCACTTCCACTTCCTTAGTAGCCTTCAGACAAACTCCTTCTGTTTCCAGTGAATTTATAAGAAGCCAGGCTAGAGGAAAAAAGGCCTGATCTGGGCCAGAAACTATGTCTTGGAAAAGGAGTTTCAAGACATAGTGGCATACTTATGCTTATGAAGGAGTTCATTTGAAGACACAATGTCCAGGAGAGGGCTACTCTGACATCTCTCTAAAGCACAGATGGGCCATACCATAAAACCACCTTGAAATACGGGGGAAGGCATTGTCTATCAAGATCCTGATGTCACATAAAGGGATGCCTTTTGATACATTAAATGACCACCTGTCCGTTGTGAGCTATTTACCGTGTAGCTTGCAGACAAGTCATCCCAGTTCTATTGGTGAGGCTTAAAAATGAAAAAAATAAAGATGGAGAGCAGAGACATGAAACATTTGAGATAGAAATAATAAAAGCTAACTTTCTGAATATTTATTCTCGGCCAGACTCTGTTAAGCACTTTTAGCGCAACTCTTTATTCGGATATCCTAATAACTTTCGGACAAAGGTATTATTATCTCCATTTCACAGATGAGACGCCGAGAGGTTGAGTGCCCAGCAGTGGCAGGGCAAGCTGGGATTTGAACCCAAGTCTATATGATGCTCAGAGCTCTTGCTCTGCACCATTAAGCTTCTACGCCAGCAAGTTTTTGGTTCTAGGCTCTGTCAAACAGCTTACCAAATTCTAGAGCTGGAACGGATCCTTGAAATCCACTTAGCTGCAAACAGAACTGCAGCCCGTGGAAGGTGTGCCTTGCATAAGATGTCAGTCAGTGAGCCCCAGTGCCACGGGTGAACAGCCAGCTGCTATGAGGAAGTGCCTAAAATTCAGCCTTTGCTTCTTGGTTGACAGCTGGCTGTGAAGGGTACTTTTCCTTCCTTTCTTTTAATTCTTACCACAAACCTATGTTACACCACCATATACCACAAGCAAAGACTTCCAATGACCATTTTATTCAGTGAATGATCCCACATTCAAAATTATATTAATTTTCACTGTAAATGCCAAATGAATGGTGATTTGAGAATTAAACCCAAGGGCCTTACAAACCTTAAACACCTCATGTGATAATCTCCAAATGCTCAGAAGGCAGAGGAAATATCTTCCCCTGAGTTATCACAGTGTCTTCTCATGCATGAGACTGGGCACGTGGTAGGTCAGCCAAACGTACCTTTATCCATTCATATAACAGCACTGATGGAGTCCTTAATAAATGTCTGGCACTACTCTAAGTACTGACTACACGGTTGTGAACAAAACAAATGAGGTCCCTTCCTAATCTAGGAGGGAAGACAGGCCTTAAATAAACAAGCAAACAAATGAAGGTATAATTGCAAGCTAAATGCTTGGGAAAGATGGAATCATTTGACTGAAAATTTTGCCGGAACAACTACATAGGTCACCATCTTTTCCCCAGGCTACATTCATCTTTAGCAAAAGCTCAGGGAGAATCTTCCAAATCCTTGAAATGAGAGAACAACGTGGTCCAGGCTTTCACCTTCCATTAGCCTAGGTCCTTAACACCAAGACCCTTATATCCAGTAGACTCTAAATGGGTTCATACTCACAGATGCCCATCGTATGGAAGGAAAGTTCAATAATTTTTTCTCCTCATACACACCCAGATAAAGGACAGAATTTGCTCTCTACAATTAATTTTGTCCCAGGATCCTAGTAAAATGTCACGCTATGGAACAAAGGGGATCTCTGACGTGTGTGTGTGTGTGTGTGTGTGTGTGTGTGTGTGTGTGTGTCCCTTGGTTTGGGAAGTGGAATGCTTTGATGGTACACTCTGATCTTAACAGCTGACTGTGGTTGCCAAAGTACTGAGCTATTAGTCCCATTCTGACTCCTACAGAGTTGAGCCAAGGATAGTAATCAGACACAGGCCAAAAGCAAAATAAAGATTAGTCATTGCTCTGCACATCTTTCAAACAGGTCTGCAGAAGAGCTACTGAAAAGCTAGGATTTTGAGTGGCTGCAAAAAAGCATGCTTGGGTTCTCAGTTTTGTTAACATACATTCAGTAGGAACTTGAAAACTGTCATTTGAAATGAAAGGAATACTGGCTAACAAAGCCACAGGGTCAGGAAAAGCATCAACAACGTAGTCCCCATTAATTAAAATATAGCATAAATTTACACATGGGCTAGGCTAAACTACCTCTCCCAAATCCCTGCATACAAGAGAGTCATTTAAGCCATTATCCAAGTCAACAAGATTGCAAGGGAGAGGTTTTATCAAACCAGGAGAACAGACTCTTCAAATACATCAATTGCGGCATACTGTTTAAGAAAAAATTCATGAGCTTTCTACAGATCATTTAAATATAATCATTTGATAACACTTAGCTACGCTTTGCTACTAACTGTATAAGCAGAATTTCTTTTACACTGCCTGGCTAACTGGTGAAATTTTATCGGTTTAAAATTGACTCTAGAAGTTTTAGCCACAGCAATCAGAGAAGAAAAAGAAATAAAAGGAATCCAAATCGGAAAAGAAGAAGTAAAGCTGTCACTGTTTGCAGATGACATGAAACTATACATAGAGAATCCTAAAGATGCCACCAGAAAACTACTAGAGCTAATCAATGAATTTGGTAAAGTAGCAGGATACAAAAGTAATGCACAGAAATCTCTGGCATTCCTATACACTAATGATGAAAAATACGAAAGAGAAATTAAGGAAACACTCCCATTTACCACTGCAACAAAAAGAATAAAATACCTAGGAATAAACCTACCTAAGGAGACAAAAGAACTGTATGCAGAAAACTATAAGACACTGATGAAAGAAATTAAAGAAGATACAAGCAGATGGAGAGATATACCATGTTCTTGGATTGGAAGAATCAACATTGCGAAAATGACTATACTACCCAAAGCAATCTACAGATTCAATGCAATCCCTATCAAACTACCACTGGCATTTTTCACAGAACTAGAACAAAAAATTTCACAATTTGTATGGAAACACAAAAGACCCCGAATAGCCAAAGCAATCTTGAGAACAAAAAATGGAGCTGGAGGAATCAGGCTGCCTGACTTCAGACTATACTACAAAGCTACAGTAATCAAGACAGTATGGTACTGGCACAAAAACAGAAAGATAGATCAATGGAATAGGATAGAAAGCCCAGAGATAAACCCACGCACATATGGTCACCTTATCTTTGATAAAGGTGGCAGGAATATACAGTGGAGAAAGGACAGCCTCTTCAATAAGTGGTGCTGGGAAAACTGGACAGGTACATGTAAAAGTATGAGATTAGATCACTCCCTAACACCATACACAAAAATAAGCGCAAAATGGATCAAAGACCTAAATGTAAGGCCGGACACTATCAAACTCTTAGAGGAAAACATAGGCAGAAGACTCTATGACATAAACCACAGCAAGATCCTTTTTGACCCACCTCCTAGAGAAATGGAAATAAAAACAAAAATAAACAAAGGGGACCTAATGAAACTTCAAAGCTTTTGCACAGCAAAGGAAACCATAGACAAGACCAAAAGACAACCCTCAGAACGGGAGAAAATATTTGCAACTGAAGCAACTGACAAAGAATTAATCTCCAAAATTTACAAGCAGATCATGCAGCTCAATACCAAGAAAACAAACAACCCAATCCAAAAATGGGCAGAAGACCTAAACAGACATTTCTCCAAAGAAGATACACAGACTGCCAACAAACACATGAAAGGATGCTCAACATCACTAATCATTAGAGAAATGCAAATCAAAACTACAATGAGGTATCATCTCACACCAGTCAGAATGGCCATCATCAAAAAATCTAGAAACAATAAATGCTGGAGAGGGTGTGGAGAAAAGGAAACCCTCTTGCACCGTTGGTGGGAATGTAAATTGATACAGCCACTATGGATACAGCCACTATGGAGGTTCCTTAAGAAACTCAAAATAGAAGCACCATATGACACAGCAAGCCCGCTACTGGGCATAAAACCTGAGAAAACCACAATTCAAAAAGAGTCATGTACCACAATGTTCATTCCAGCTCTATTTACAACAGCCAGGACATGGAAGCAACCTAAGTGTCCATCGACAGATGAACGCATAAAGATGATGTGGCACATATATACAGTGGAATATTACTCAGCCCTAAAAAGAAACACAATTGAGTTATTTGTAGTGAGGTCGATGGACCCAGAGACTGTCAAACAGAGTGAAGCAAGTCAGAAAGAGAAAAATAAACACCATATGCTAACACATATATATGGAAACTAAAAAAAAGAAAAAAATGGTTCTGAAGAACGTAGGGGCAGGACAGGAATAAAGACACAGACCTACTAGAGAATGGACCTGAGGACACGAGGAGAGGGAAGGGTAAACTGGGACAAAGTGAGAGCGTGCCATGGACTTATATACACTACCAAACGTAAAATAGATAGCTAGTGGTAAGAAGCTGCATAGCACAGGGAGATCAGCTCAGCGCTTTGTGACCACCTAGAGGAGTGGGATAGGGAGGGTGGGAGGGAGGGAGACGCAAGAGGGAAGAGATATGGGAACATATGTATATGTATAACTGATTCACTTTGTCATAAAGCAGAAACTAACACACCATTATAAAGCAATTATACTCCAATAAACATGTAAAAAAAAAAAAGAACAACCATGCATGCTGGGGCTTAAAGACAAGAACAGGTAGACTGGGAACTTCTGTCTTTCTTTCAGACACTTCCTCCGTGTGGCTGCCACTACGACCTTCCTTTTTCCCTCCCAAACCCTGTTTGCAAGGCAGCTAGGGTGTAAAATACAGCAGTGGGAATCCCAAGAGTCCATGGACATTAATCATCTTCAGTGTCCCTGCGGGGGTCCAAAGTCAGATAAAGTCACTCTTGAGGTGACTCTTAAGGCTGGAGTCTCAAGCAATGACATCCTTCTATCTGCTCACAGCTGGAAATTTCTAATTGCAGCTCAGCTGGCACCCTAAATCCACAGTTAATGGGCTACCTGACGGCTAAATTTAATTTTAATCCTTCATTCTCTTCCACAGAGCAGTGGAACTGGATGAACTGTCTGGCTCAGTGGTAAATGGGTCTTCTTTGAATGGAGCAGGACTCCGTCAACCCTTTTTCCCCCCTACAAGATTAATGAGTAGTCACAGCTTCCTGTGGGAGACACCCCTCTCACTTTCAAAAGAATGGGGGCTGTCGAGAAAGAAGCCCCAAGGCAAAACTTGAGGTTTGAGGGGACCGCCTCAGACACAGGCAGACAGCAAAGGACAGGAGAAAGGGTCAGGTGGGTGTAAGGTGAAATATCACTTCTATTATTACCAAGCTCCGCTGAGTGTGAGCACGTGCCAGCATTTCAGTTCTAAGTAGTCACTCCTTTCTCGTGTATGCACACTCCCAGCTTCACAAACACAAAGCCTCAAATGCAAAACCAGAACCAGAGAACCATTTCCAAGTCTAAAATTGTCTGTGCTTGTGTATTTCGTTGAATGAATTCAGAACCAGCTCTGCTGCTGTGGCTGGTTCTGAATGCGTTCAAAAGACCTTATCCATCTTAGAGACTAGGGCAGACTGTCAAGTGTCAGGAAAGTGACATACTTCAACGAAAAGAATGTACTAAAAGCTAACGTGGGAATTCCGGTTCCTTCTGGCATCAAGAGGTGATTGACTCATGTTTTTCTTTTCTGGCTAAGGACTGAATAATGAAAGGCCAAGTGAGGCTGTGATCCAGATTCCCCTGCGCGCCAGGGAGCCCTGACCTTACCTCGTGCCCTGCTATGATGGAAAACGGTAACGGGAAGCTTTGGCGTCAGCTGCCTGAGAGCCTGCATGACTCTGACTGATGTACACAGCCATGCCGGGGAGGAGGTGGGAGCTGAATTGCTAGTTATTTTTCTTTTAAACTGTTTGTGTTGAGAAGCCATCATAAGCCGCGAATTTACTATTTAGAATCCAACCCAGGACAGCTCATCTGCTGCTTGACTTGAGCTGGTCAAGTAACATGTTGTGGAGCAATAGGAATGAAGAGGAGGGAGGGGCCTGGGCTGGAGCGCAGGATCACACACTTCCCATCCTCCCCTGCGGTCCCTACTGAGGTGCTGGCCTGGCCCCGCCCACCTGCCTGCCAGAAGCCCTTCACTAAACACGGAAGACAGGAAGCCTGAGGGTCAGACAGCATCGCCATCAATGGGCAGGATCCCATAAGGTTCACGTACTCAACCTGCACAGTGGACACATGACCCCCCCCCCCTACAAGGCAGCCGACTCTGGGGGGTGCCCCAAAGTGAGGGGGTGTGTCCAATGTGCAGATACCCAGAAATGCCAAGGCTGGAACCATCCCTGCTTTCCCACCCAGCAGACCGGGAAGCAGAAGTGATGGCAACAGGGTGTGAGAAAAGGGGGAAAAGCAGTTTCTGGTCTTTCAGTGGACAATAATTATCAAAGAGAAGAATCCCTGTTTTTCAACTAGAAAAAGATAAAAGAGAAAGGTTTCACAGGCCCAGTCACTCACCAGACTTTTCTTGAAACCACAGAGAGGAAAAAGGCACCGTCAGGATATTTATAGTTGGCAAACACTCCATGTCCCCACGTGGCCCAGAAAGTGGGGTGTTGTGAGGGCAGCGGGATGAGGGAGAGCTGTAGCCAACCTCTGTCAAAACTTTGCCCCCTCTACACAGGTATCGGGCTTATGGAGGGAGACTTGAGTGTTCTTATAAATGCTTTATAATGTAAAAGTGGACTCAGAAGAACAGGAAGGGTGCATTTATTTTCTTATCCCTTGCTATGCCCACACTCAGAAAATAAACCCCCTTCCCCTCCTCCTCAAAAGTCAATACAGTGCCCACATGGAATCTGTCGAGTTTACATTATAAAGAATCCCTTCACTTCACATATGCAGCTATAAAGAAGAGAGATCCCCTTTCAGCCAATACAAAACAACATACATGCTCCTAGAAAATATACATGATGGCAGGTGCAGACCGCTGCAGTAGAAGGGCTCAGCTTTCTCTGAGAATTCAGCTAGAGGCCATTTTCTCCCCTTGGTTGGGGTCTTGCTCCTGGGACTTGGGCTGGGTCCTCAGAAGGCTCTGGCTGCCAGTGGTGGGAGAGATACCAAGTCACTTCTGATTTCTGAGGAGCCACGGAAAGGTATCACCATGACAATCACCATCAGTTCTGCTCAAATTGAGCAATAACCTTTGCAGAAGCCTCAGTAAAGCAAGGTTCAATTTCAAGGAGAGAGAGAGAGATAGGGCAGGCGTAAGGTTATGGGAATGGTGGACATTCTTAGGGGCAAAAATATGGGATATGACAATGAAAGTTGTACCCACAGGGAGGGAGGTCCTTGACGGGCCTACAGAAAAACTCACACGTGGTTCTCCTGGCCTGAGCCCCTTGACCACAGCCCCGCAGGGGGACATAGGCCTTATTCCGATGTCAACCCGTTTCAGGTCAGGCCCTTGCTTTGCTGGCAGGGGAAACCCTGGCTAACCCTACCAAAGTGATGGGAGAGCTGAATTCTCTGTGCCCTTAATGAGGAAAGGGAGAGAACAGAGTTAGAAAGCATGAGCATAGGAGCAAGAGAAAGCCTTACCTGGACCTCAGCAAACGTGACGAAGGCCAGAGGAGGAGGGGTGTGAGCCTGTCCCATAAGCAGGAGAAAGGGGAGAGGAAATGAGGAAATGTGCATGGCAAGCTTAGAAGGATGCTAACAAAAGAGAGAGTGTGGATGAAGGATGAGCAAGTACCATTTACATTTTGGAGAGAAATGAATAAAAAGTTCAAGAAGTGAAACCACTAAAAGCAAGCAATGGGGCTTCCCTGGTGGCGCAGTGGTTGAGAGTCCGCCTGCCGGTGCAGGGGACGCGGGTCCGTGCCCCGGTCCGGGAGGATCCCACATGCCGCGGAGCGGCTGGGCCCGTGAGCCATGGCCGCTGGGCCTGCGCGTCCGGAGCCTGCGCTCCGCAGCGGGAGAGGCCACAGCAGTGAGAGGACCGCGTACCGCTAAAAAGAGCAAGCAGTGGATCATAACGCTCAATCCATCACAATACATGTGGACCCCAGAACCAGGGGATTTCTGGGGTACCCTGCACTGTACCTGGTCTGAGGACCAAGAGAGAGGCTTCGGCTCCGGGGCTGTTAAGGCCTTCCCCCGCCACAAACACCAAAGCTACCACTGCCACGTTTCAAAGGGCACAAGGAAAGAACAAGGCAGATGACAACCCTCCAGCCCGTCGTCACTGCTCTGGATCTGAGGAGACACAGCTGGACTGTGGACATGGGGCAGGTGTGCAGAGGCTTCCTTTAACACACACCTCCTCCCCACCGGCACCAACACAGGCCAGGTGTGTGTGCACAACAACCAAGTCTTGGAAACCAGCCTGTGTTCAACTTTTTGTGTACGTTATGCCTCAACACACATTTTGCTCCATATTCGGACTTCATGACGTGATGGAGAATGGAAGCATAAGGAAGGGAATTCACGTTTACTGATCGCTCACACTGGGCAAGGCTCTGGGCTAAGCCCTTGACACACATTATTTTGTCTCCATGTCAGAGATGGGAAACGGAGGTTAAGAGGGTCAATACTTTGCTACGTTGCTCTAGGCCATGAAACTGGTAAGCGGAGGGGCTGGGCCTTCCTGACTCCACAGCCCACCCGCTTCCTCCCACTCTGCCCTGTGACCCCAGTGAACTCCGTTCTTCCTCAGGATGAGGCGGTTCCTTTCCTATGTGCTCCTCTCTCCTTGTCCTTTATTTCTTCAGAGAGAGACAACGTATTTTACTGAGATCCAAGTAAGGAAGAGCAACATGGTGAACAATGTACACAAATGAGGTGGTGAAAGGAGAAGGGAGCTTGACTTTAAAACCTCAGGGGTAAGATTTATCTCTAACACGAAAAGGTGGACCTCCTTAGGAGGAAGGCAGACTTTGGTGCTTCTCTCCTTGAAGGAGCAGGAGGAGGAGCTGGGAGTCCCCTTATTAGAGCCAGAGTTGCCTTTATTTTTATCTCTGCTATGAGAGTCCATACAGGGACCAGATGCTTGGAAAAATGTCACCCTTTTGTGAAATCTCCTTGGGAACAGTTCAGAAACGTCTGATAGGAGGTTTCCTTGTGAGGGGCACAGGTGACTCCACGTGACTCTAATGGGGTAAATACACTGGTGCACGTAAGGACAAAGGACACTGGAATTGTCCTGACTGCCAGCTCAGGGTCACAAGTCACATTCAGCCTGGTTCTCCTTTGGAGGGTCCCCCATGGCTGGGGCAGCAATGGACAGTCTTCTTCCAGGTTCTGGAAGGTCTCAAATTCTTAGCACAGCTGGGGACCTTTCATCTCTCCTCCCACTCTTGGCCACCTGAGGAACATTCCTTCTTAACTCTTAGCCCATTTCTTTCTCTGCCAGATGGATAGGGACGGAAGCTGACAGTGTCTGGGGAGAAGGTGGGACAGATGATCCCTATTTGACCACTTGGGTCTGGGAAGGTCAAGCCTATGGAGGTGTTTTGCTCCTTCCCTTTTGTAGCTGTCGTCAATGACAGAAGCTCCCAAATGCTTTCCTTGTGCCCCATCACACAGTGTAGCTCGTCTTGCCTAGAAGACCCGGCTTTCTCTTGTACTCAGAAGGCTGGAGGGCATTCTACTGTGCCATCCGGCAAAGGGTGAAGCTGCTCCGACACTGGAACAAGGTACGGACAGAGCCCAGATGGCTGTCATTCATCTTCTGGGGCCCTCTACGCACTAGCTTGGGGAAAACGCTCTGACAATATGCCTACTTCCTAGCTACACCCTGGAGGGCTAGGAAAGCCCTTCCCTGGATCAGTGTTCAGAAAAAAAAAAAAAAAAAAAAAAAAAAAAAAAAA
>NW_006773751.1:587859-598523 GCF_000442215.2 Lipotes vexillifer
AAAAAAAAAAAAAATCCCCTAATGTAATGAACATGGTTGGTCACCTGAATGGTTTAAGACTGTTTTCCTAAGTGTGTTACCAAGGCAAGTTGGGAAAGTCTTTCCTTCTGGAGTTCATCATATTAACATGCTTCTTATGTCCTTGGAATAGCTCTGGGGTACTTCTGCTTATAAGCAGAGAATCTCCCCACACCCAGGATTCTGTGATTCCCCAACTCTGCTCTACCCGCTGCATTTTTCTTTCAAGCTGATCCTTTGTTTGACAGAATCAAGAAATGAAAGGGTACCTCGGCTGTCCCTGGGTCCCGCACTGAGCCCATGGGGGCACACAGGTGAGTGCCTGCCCAGGCTCACTCATCTCGAAGGGAGGAATGCCAAGGCCCTTGGCTTCTCCCTAGAGACTCGCTCTGCTCCCCCTTCACCAGTCCCACGACTCAGGGCGTGTGAGCTGAGGCTGTAAGGCCCTCAGGAGCCCTGTCGAGGGGTAACTGGGAAGCAGACTCCCAGGGCAGCGTTCATGGGCACCACTGAGTGAACTGGCCCTGGAGAAGCCCTCAAATCAGCCGTCTCAGGAAGGAGGGAGGGAAGGGAATTGAACGAGAACAAAAGAGTTACTTACGCCAGAGCAAAGGCCACCAATGCACCAACCACTACCACAAAGTCGAGGATGTTCCACAGGTCTCGGAAGTAGGACCCATCCTGCAGGATCAAGCCCTGGTCTATCATCTGCAGGAGGAGGATGTGAACAGCCACCAATGAGCCCAGGAGGTGCCGGTCATACGTGCCCTGAGCTCTGGGCTCCCCATGGCAATGTCCCCGCTGCCACTGCCTCTAAAAAGCAACCCCACACGGGGACCCAAGAAGCAGGAGGACAGGTCCCACAGGCTCTGTCCACCTAACTGTGAGGCTCAAGGCCCTTCTCATAGCCACCAGGGTTCACTTAGACTCCCTGGCTCCTCGAAAGCCGCCACATCCCTCCTTACGTCAGTGGCTCAGAGCCCCAGGCATCGCCACACATGCGCAGACGAGAAAAATCTCAGATGGGTGAGACTGGGAATAAGATGGTAACGTGGGGTGTTATGGTGGCAGGGAAGAGAGTGGAGGGCAGTGAGTACGGTTGGGACTAAATGAGGCCAGGAAGACATCCCCACCTAACCCTCTGCCTTGGCAGGTACCCAGGCTCAAACCAGGAAGCGTGCTGGGGAGGTGAGAACAGTCCCCACGCCTGGACCACCTCTTCTGCCTGCCTGAGAGGGGGCCTGCCTTCTCCCCGGGCCAAGCCCACAGGTCTGCACCAGTCTAAACAGATCCCCACAGGCACGTCCTGCCACGACAGACCTCACTGGGATCTGAGGCTGGAGGAGGGGTCAGCAGAGGCGCCGCTGAGGTTCTGTCATTGATCAGGAGGTGACAGTCCTGGGGAAGGGCACCAGACTAGAGAGGCAGACAGGTGGCCCATCCAAGCCCCAGAGCCCAGGTTTGCTCTAGAGGCTCTTACCTTTATAACCATCTCAAAGGTGAAGACGCCGGTGAAAACATAGTCAAAATACCTCAGCACCTGTAAGACACATAAGGTAGAGACCACCAGGCTACACACACCCCTCAAACACGGGCTCTCCTGCACGCCCACCCCAAGCCCCGCTCATTTCTACCTTGGAACAGAAGCTCGGAGTTGTAACTGCTAATCAGACGCAGGGAAGAGAGGAGCCGTGGATACTGCTGGGGCCCCACGACCCGCTGGCCAGTCCTTGGCCCTTCCCTCCCCTGTGGTCAGAACTTAAAGTCTTGGGTCTGAACTGCCCCCCAGATCTCTCCCTCCCTGGGATCCTTGTCCGTTCCAATCCTCCCCACCCCCTTGACCCCTCCTGACATCCACCCTGGCCCTCCAGGAGGTGCCTCAGCTCCCTGGGAGGAGCTGCAGCGCCCTGATGTCACCCACATCACCCATGCCCCTAGGTCAGACCCCACATCCTACCCATGGGGGACTGCAGACCCCCTTTCAAGGCCATGGCTGGCTCTGGGTGTTAAGGCCCACTTGCTGAACATAAAGGTAATAAGCACTGTGGTTAGGGTTAGGGTTGTGGGTGGGGACCGGCCTTGAAGCGGTTCACGCTTTGCCCTGAGGACTGGGACCAGGCAATCTCTCAAGCCTCTCTCATTCTCCAGGAACCTTCCTCAGCTCATCTCTAACGTTGGGATGGGAGGGGCTGCTATGAGGCGGTACCAGGGTACTACGGGGGCTGGCAGTCAGCCCCCGTGCACCTACTTTGTTGCGCTCCGAGTTGGTCAGGACGGGGTCCTCGGCCGCCAGGGCGATGCTGCTGGCTGCGATCACCAGGAGGATGCACATCTCAAAGTAGCGCAGGTTCACGATGTAGTGGCAGGCCCTGCGGATCCTGTGGGGCGGCGGATGAGCCCGCTGGGCCGGCCCCCCTTCCCTCCCATTCCCATCTTTCCTCCCCAGCCCCATGCACATCAGCCTCTTCCAGACAGCCAGGCCCTGGCCAGAGGAAGCCAGGGGGAGAGCCATTTAATTTCTCAGGCACCACCCTTGATTTTAAGTGCCGGTGCGGGGAAGGTAATCAGATTGGTTAGAGGCTGCAGTACGCAAGCCAAGATACGTTATCTGCAAGCACATCTGAGCTGGGGGGAGCCGTGGGCAGCACCAGATGACACACGCTCCGGTGGCTACAAGGTACCTTCCACTGGGTCTCAGTGTCTACTCCCCAACTGTACAGAAACTGGGGCGCAGCAAGGAACTCCTAAGAACCAATAAATGTAAAAGCAGACCTTGATCCTAAGAGTCCTGATGAAAGCAGCAACAGGCTTCCCTGAGCCTCAGGTACTCTGATTAAAGTGACTATTCTATAGACAGCATCCTGGCCTCGGTTGGCCTGACATCGCTTAGCCCCGGTTCCTTCCTTCCCAGGGCCGTGCCTGAATACTGCCCACATGGTCACTGAACGCCTTCTCACCTTCCTAGACTCAGAAGCTGGTGTACGTGTACATCTTGTTCATTTCCAGGGTGGAAGGCAGCTTCTCTTTCAAAATTCCATCTTTCCTAAGTCTAACCTTCCAGATTCTTCCTCGCCAACCCCATCTCATGCCCTGCCTCTGCTCTGAGGGACACACCCACTTCAAAATTCACACGTAGGGCAGCCAACGGATGATCTAGTTACCCAAGGCTCCCTATTCTCAGCTCTGTCCACCTCTGGAATATTTGGTGACACATCCCAAGTAGATTTCCTTCCTTCTCACCACGCCCCACGCCCCCCACCCCCCCAACCTGCTAACCAAGGGTCCTTCCCTCATGACATTTCTCATTCTGTACTGTCTTAAATTACTCTTTGGACTATGGGCACAGAGTTCCGAGGCTGTTCGTTAATTCCATGACTCACCTCAACTAGTGAGCCCCCCCGGAGTCTTCAGATGTCTGGCCACATTCCACCAGGAAGGCTCAGGAGGAAGACTGGACCCCCATCCCTCCTTCTCATCACCCCGCCCTGGCTCAAACCTTGGCTGTTTACTCCAGCACCAAAGGGAGGTGGCAGTGGAGGGTGTCTTACGGGTTGGTGGTGCTGAAGATGAACATTGAGCTGTGAGGCACCATGGCTTTGCCCGTCTCACGCTTCTCCTTCTGCTGCTGCTGCTTCTCCACTTCCTCCTCATCCTCTTGGATCTCTGCCTCTTTCAAGGGACTGGCTTCTCCATCAGTCTTGCTGCTGACTGCAAGAGGAACATGTCGAAATCTTCAGAAACCTTGCTACGTGCAGAACAGTGCCCTTCATTTTCCACTGGGGATGGGATGGAGGGGATGGGAGAGGCAGCTAGGGATGTGCCTGGCAAGGTGCCTGAAAACATCGGGGTGTTTGCTAGATTACACTGAGTTAAGCCCTGCTCTCTTCCTAGCCTAACCCCTGCCCTGATTTCAGGTGGTCTAGCCTTTTTTTTTTTTTTTTTTTTCCCATATAAATGATAATCATGTTTCCCTGGGTAAAACAGAATGGTTGTTTCTGTTGTAAAGTTTACAAAGTTTACTTATATCTAAAATCTGGACTCTTTGTATATATTCACGTATGGCATTTTTTCACATCAGTACACCCTGGACGGCATATATTATTATTCCCCTTCTACAGATGGGAAAAGTGAAGTTCGGGGAATTCAAGGACCTCTCCTAAGGTCATACAGCTGGTACGGGTTCCCAATTCAAAATTCTATCTCCTTTCCAAGAAATCACACTGCAATGAAAGACTTTAAGAAGACATTACTCTGTCTGTGGCTGCCTTTCTGGCTGTGCTTTTCCCCGTCATGACTGATGTAGAAACAAGAATGCAATATTCAGGCGAAGATGGGTCCATGACTTTATCCCAGGATTGAGAGGATGAAGAAGCAGAGACAGAGTGGGGCTGCTGGACCACTACTCTCTGTTTCCTTACGCAAGTCCCAGAGTGGGGTGAGTGGCAGAGAGGATGAGGCTATCAGAGTGGGGCAAAGGAACCTCTCCCACATTCCCATTGAGTGAATGCTTCTGCCCTGGAACCTTGTGTAAGTGGCAAACCTCTGAGGTCCTGACCCCTTCCAGGTCCTTCCAAAAGGTAAGTCATCCAAAGTGCCCAAAAACCCTCTGATGACACGCTCTTACCTATGACCAAGGACAGGGACCAGCCCCAGAAAGAGAACAGAGGGGGGTCAAACTTTCTTAATGTTGTGTCTCATAAAGGAGGACCCCCAAAACTTCACTATTAGAACATAAAATTAAATAAGACAGAAAAAAAGGTTGTGAGTCTGAGATCCTGAGACATGCCCACCCAAGTCAACCCCAGGGGCACCGGATATGCGAGATTTCACTTTTTAAAGTAGTACTGACACTTTGAAGAATACTTTGAGACATTTTCTTCACTTTGAGAAGGTGAAGAAATGGAGACCGAGAAGTGGGAGAGAGAAAAACAGGGAGAGAGGACTGTTCTGTGAAAGGAGAAAAATATGGGGAAAGAAAGAGAGGAAAAAAAGCAAGAGTGGAATCCTGTGGTCACGATTCAGTGATGATAAGGTGGATGGTGGGATTAATGCAGAGATGGGTGGGGTGTCAGGGCAGGGATGGGTGTGGGTTAAGTGCTTTTGGGTTGTTTCCATTTAGGGTCTCACAGGTGAACATCCATTGCCTTCCGGAACTATAAGAGAAAGTGTGACTAAGAGCTCCTAGGAGAAAAAGAGTAGACAAGAGTCATAGATTCATAAAACGTTAGCACAGGGAAAGATCTCAGAGGTCATCTGGTTCGATGCCCCCCACTGCACAGATGATAAACTGAGGCCTCGAGAGACACAGGGTTTAGGGGGCTACACACTGAGCACAGCCAGTGCCGGCCCCAGCCCACCTGCCATGCTCTGTTCCAGCAACGGTCCCCAAACTGTCAAGCGGCAGAGCACCTGGGGAGTCCCAGAGAATGCCACCAGATATTCATAGAATAAATCAAATAGCCGAATACAAAAATGGGTAAAAAATCACATGTGATCTCTCTGAAGACTCTAGGATGGTCACAGGGGCCAAAGGCCTAAGGACGTTTTATGGGCAAAACTTAAGATTGAGAAAATTCTAACTTATTTTTCTTGCAAACTGGGGAAAAGAAAACTGCTGCTCCTTTTTTTACATGTTGAAGACTGAGTTCATCCCTCTGGTGGGGTTTTCCACGCAGCTCTCCAGGGATGACTCCAGAGCCAAGAATCCCCCAGCCCCGGGCACGATGAGCAATGGGGGCGAAGGAGACAGGAACTGTGTTCTCACTGTGCACCACGGTCGAGTCCACCAAGGGGCCCACGTCAGGGATGGCGACGGTGACGCTGGTGCTCTCGGGGGCAGCCTTGTCCGTGTTGGCCGTGGCGCAGGAGAGGTCGGGCTCACTCTGGCTGATGACCCGGCCCATGTCCAGCTGCACGTCCCCCAGCAGGGCTTGCTCACTGCTGCCCTCCGGCTCCTGTTCCGTCAGCGCTGCGCCCTTCTCCGCTTGCAGCTCTGGTTGGGGCAGGGTGAGGGGTGTGTTGGCCTCGTCGAGGGCTCCTGCCAGCCCGGAGCATCTGCGCACCATCAGACTATTGGTCCTGTGAAGAGAGAGGGGGACACAGGTGGTGCTCAGATCGAGAAGCTGTTCTGAAACGGCTGATACGCCTGGCGAGAGGGAGAAGTGCGGGGAGCCAAAGCAGCCCTGCTGGAGAGCACGTGGCATCCGGTGCCTGCCACCCCACCCAGCCAGGCAGAGGAGCTAAGGTCCACGGGCAGTATCCACTGCCTTTACTCCTATCCATTCATCCACTACCCACTCCCAACAGGAGATGCCCTGGTTTTCAGAGGGGTAGATGCCATCGCTGTCATATTTACACATGCCTCGTAAAAGGTGCATTAGCATCACCTGCATTTTACTACAGGGGAAACCGAGGCTTGGAAAGGCTTACGCTGAAGAACCCCTAACGCCAGCCGCGCTACATGCCTCCAGCGTGCTCCTGTGTCTAATTTACCTCCTTAAGTTCTGGGATCGCTCTTCCTCCTGGATTGTGGGCTCCTTGCCCCCGTGGCTGTCCCTGGGCTCGAGGTCCCTCTCCCCCTCACCGGGCACAGCTTCATCCAGACTCCGCTCCTGGCTGGCAGACCTGCTCCTGGAAGCGGAGGAGGACTCCTTGCCCTCCGTCCTGACGCGGCGGTGCCGGCTGCGCCGCTGGCTCTGCCTGTGCCTGGCCCGGTCCTCGAAGGCCACCACGGTCTCCCCGCCCCCGGCCTCCTGCTGGGTTGGGTCACAGTTCCCATGACAGGGCCTGGCCAGCCAGGGCGGCTCCCGTTTGCCCAGGGACAGGGGGCTCCTCTGGTTGTCCAGGGCACTCGACAGGTCCCCTCCGTCCCCCTGGAGGGACCCCCCGCGGCTGACGCGCTCCTCCTCACACTTCTCCAGGCCCAGGCCCAGGGCCGGCCCCTCGATGGGCCTGGGTCTCCGGTAGAGGCTGGGGTGGGCATTGAGTGGGTGGAGGGAGCTCAGAGGGTTGAGGGGGTTGAGGGGGTTCATGGGCGGGGCCTCCTCCTTGTTGAGGGCCTCCTGGCTGGGCATCTGCATGTGCCTTCTCAGCTGGCTGGTGCGCTGCTCCCACACCGACATGTGGTGTCGGCGCCTTCGCTCCCTCCTGGCAAAGGGGAGAGGGCGAGGGCTTGGTCAGAACTGACAGCTAAGGGCCAGGGAGGGCGGCCACGGGGCAGAGGCCAGCCCTCGGTGGCCGTGGGATGGGGGAACACACAGTGCAGGGAGCGAACGGGAGAGCCCAGGACCTGCAGACAGGGTGCACAGAAAGACGCGAGGGGCCGAGGGGGTGGTGGGACCACTGCCCCTCCCCCCCGGTCCGTGGGGCTTCCCGCTCTAATCACTGCTCCGCAGGAGCTGAGAGGGGTGGGGTCAGCCCAGGATTGAGTCCCGGTCCCCAGGACAGTAGTACGAAGGCTTACCAGATGTCCGCTCCCCCAGCTCCCCTCTGCTTACAGGGCATCAGCCTGTATGTACCTGCTCTGTGCCCACCAATGGCCCTTAGTTCAAGGTGAGAGGCCTTTTTTCCTCCTCCTCTCCCTCTCCTTTCCCTTTCTGAGGACAGCTTGGGAGAGCCAGGGCTGAGAAATACAATGGGCAGGTACTATCCAAGGGTGACGGATGACAGTGGCGAGCAGACCCATGTTATAAAAGGTCTTGGCATCACTCTTGCAGTGGTGCAGTGGGGTCCCTTCCACAACCACTAATAAAATCCACGGGACTCTATGTCCAGGGACCACCAGCAACTCATACTCAAAACAACCACTGAACAGTCCAGCTCAGGGGCCTGGCTGAGCATTCACATGGCAGCGGGAACACACAAACGTGACACAGAGAGTGGGCTCCCACAGGAGGGGGGGGTGGGGTGGACGCCTATGCCCACACTCACACACGCCTGCGGGCGCACGCCTAGAGCCCGTGCAGGGGATGCTCACATGTGCCCACACGCATCCTCACTGGGGCCCACGCGTGCTGTCCACAAGTGCCTGCGTGAAAGGCACCCCACCGGCACTAACGACCCACACCGACACATGCCCACTCACAGGCCACACGGAAGAGCAAACTGCACACGGGGTCACATACCTGAGACGCACACTGAGATAGGCACATGGTGAGAGGTGCGGAGGGGCAGATCCACAAACCATGTGCACGGAACGCCCACGCACACACCATGGCACACACTGACACGTGCACGCCCGATGCCACTCTGCCCACGGCAAGGACAAAGACACGGTGTCCCCGCACCCACACGTAACCACTCACAAACACGCAAACCGGTACACACATACAGGTGGCTGCTGCGTGGCTCCCACATCGACATGTGGTGTCTTCTCCTTCTGTCTCTTCTGGGGAAGAAAAATGGACAGGTTCAGTTTATCCTGACCTCTAGGACCCGAAAGCCCCACGGCCACCAGCCGATCTCCAGGGAGAGGTGCAGAATCCCCTACGTGTCTGCTGCCCTCTGTAGACTCCCAACCTTCAGCTCTCCAAGGGAGTGACCTTGGTTCCTTGCTGTGTGCAAACACACGGATCTAGTACTGAAGCAAACATGCAGGCACACAAAGGGTCTATTGTTTCCCGGAGGTAACAGCTTCGGATACTCAGTCATCAAGCCCCACTGGCACTCACGCTTTCACCTAAATATCCTTCAGAGACCTATTTTGGAAACCCTGTAAACTTGGACAAAGAGTTGTATTTCCCCCTGATCATCTCTAGGATGTTCACAAGGGTGTGACTCCCCAGCTCATCACTCCAATCTCACACAACATGCAGGGAACAAATGCACTGCCATGCACACCATCGAGGCCACCAAGTAGCCCACAGCCAAAGGCGGGGCCACCACTCCGTGGGCTGCTGTCCACATACTTCAGGATGTAAGCGGTGTCCCCTGCGTGTGTGCAATGCAGTGGCCCTGACCAGAGGCCTTCAATGTTCAGTCTATTCAGCTGGGCAGAGCACAGTATTAACCTTCCTGGCCTTGCACAGGGAAAAAATCTCTGCTACCGATACACACGTGTTGTGTCCTTTCAAACACAAGGAAGGTCAGAATGGTAGGGTAGAGGCATCAGCCACAAAGGCAAACAGGAAAAATGAAGCTGTCAGTGCTCAGGTGGAGGACTGCACGTCTGGGACACCTGTGGAATGAGCTTGCCCCAGTTCCTGGGCTGACAAACCCAGTCTGGCCCAATGGGCCCTGCCTGGACCTGGGAGGTTGGCAAATGCTGCTCCTTGCCCAATGAAACTGAAACCCACCAGTGGAGAACACGCAGGCAGAGTAGCACTGTTCAAACACCGTGTCCACATCTGCAGAGAAGCGCGGTCCACGGTGGGCAAAGGGAGCAGAGGCAGCTGAAGAGGTGCAATGCACATAAGCGCCCATGGAATGGATGTGGACATCACTGTGGAGACACCTGTGAGCTCCGCAAATGAATGCACCCCTCAGCATTGACAGCTGCAATGCACGTAGAGCGGCCACGCCAAGAAGCATGGGCAGCACAGAGAAAGAGAAGCACACGCTCTAGACGGGCAGCATGCACTCCCACCAGGAAAAGCACCTTCCACCGGCTACTTGCAAATTCTCAAGTATTCAAATGCCAGCCCTCCAGAAGCACATGTGTAAGAGTGTAATTACATGGAAGAATTCTCTCTCTCTCTTACATGCTCACGTGTGCATAACCACATATGCACGCACGCACACACACACGCCAGGCAAAAGAGAGAACCAACCTCTAATTTCCAAACAAATCAGACACACACTTCAAACTTCACTCCTCCAATCTCACATACAAAGATCCAAATTCACATCCCATCACAACCATTAATACGTCTTCATACCTAAAATCACAGAGAAGCATCTTTCCAACTCATGCATATATGACCTCACATACACCCTGCCAGGACCCTGTGGATCAGGAAGCGTGGTTGGTATTTTTCATTTCGAGGATGGGGAAACAGGGATTCTGAGATGCCGGAGGTTCCCTCAGCGTGTGAGGGACCGAGCTACGACTAGCACTTCGGACCTTTAATTTGTAACAATGTTCTTTCCGTGTTTCTCTATGGACACCACGTTCGCACTTAGTTATACCGTAGTCCAGAAGTCAGGGGTCTGGTCTGCAAGCCCAGGCAGCGCGCACACACGCTGACAACGTTCCACCTGCAGCACCCACCTCGCAGCACAAGCACTGCACCCAAAGCCTGGATCTCTGCTCATCTTGGATGGTCACAGCACCTCTCCCACCTCACTGTGCCCGGATACGCACACAGCTCAATGCCTACTGCCATGTGCCTACCAGCATCTCATTCATTCTTTCATTCCATAAATAGTGATTTTCTATTCTGGACCAAGCATCCTTCCCCCGCGTATCTCTAAACCCACTCCTCCTCCAGGCTTCCTCATCTCAGTAAATAGAACCACCCACTGCTAAGTGACAGCCAGCCCTACCCACCAGCATGTTTGGATACCTGTGTATATGTATTTTTAGCCCAGACTCATGAGTGCAGGGAAAGTGGAGTAGAAACTGCTCAAGGCCCAGAGAATGCTCTAGGGAGGAAGGAGTTGTTTCACCTTTCTTCATCAATCTTTAAAAAATTTGCCGGGGGCTGGGG
>NW_006773751.1:599847-613074 GCF_000442215.2 Lipotes vexillifer
GGGGGGGGGGGAGGGGAGTCTTTTTCTCATGCAGGGGAGGGAGGTCCCCACACATAACTCTGGAATGTTCCTACAAGGCGAGGCCGAGGACATTCACAGGCTTTCACACGAGCTCTGGGCAGAGAAGGGCTCCTCCCTGATCAGCTTCAAGTAAGAGACGACAGAGTCTGGGGCCAGGATAGAGGTCCAGCTGCCAGGGGTCTCAGACCCTCCCCAGTGATACCCCAGGACTACTCACTACAAGGCGAGGCCGAGGACATTCACAGGCTTTCACACGAGCTCTGGGCAGAGAAGGGCTCCTCCCTGATCAGCTTCAAGTAAGAGACGACAGAGTCTGGGGCCAGGATAGAGGTCCAGCTGCCAGGGGTCTCAGACCCTCCCCAGTGATACCCCAGGACTACTCACTAAGTTCTCAGGAGGGCCAAGAAGCCACGACAGGAATTCTGTGGTTCTGTGGTCACTTCTCAAGGCCCCTCTCCAAGGCCCTCCCCCAGCACCATACAGTGGTCAGCCGCCCCACAGGGCCCATGGCCTGCCGGTTCCACCAGCAGCCACAGGGCCAGGCTGGATCCTCAAAGAGAGTCTACACTCGCCACTCTAATTTTAATCACCTCCCATGCTCTCCCTAATCCGCTCCAACTGGATTCTGTTCCCACTGGGCCACCGAAACGGCTCTCGGGAAGGTCGCTCCCTTTTCTGTTCTCATCTTACGTGATCCCTTTTGCCAAACCCAACGCTCCCTTTTCTGTTCTCATCTTACGTGATCTTTCAACGGTCCTGAGCTCCGCCGTCCACTCCCTCCGTCTGGAAGCGTGTTCTTCCCCACGTCTCCAGGACACCACGCTCCCTTGTTCTCTCTCCCACCTCCGGGCTGCTCCCCGTCAGTCTCCTCGCGGGTTTTCCTCGAGGCACGGAGTGCTCTGGCCTCTGTCCTCAGCTCCTCACTTCTCCAGCCCACCTCTCCCTGAGTCAGCCCGCCCAGGCTGACAGCTAAAATGCCATCCAAATGCAAATGCTCCCCCAAATCCTTATTTCTAACCCCGACTTCTAAACTCCAGACTCACAGGCCAACAGCCCGTTCAACAGCTTCACCTGCACGTCTTATAAGCATCTCAAATTTAACGTGGCCAAAATGAACCTTGGATTTCCACTGCTCTCCAGGCTAGCAGTAAATACCACCATCATCTTCCCAGTTGCTTAGGTTCAAACCTAAAAACCTGGGAGAAACATTTGTTTCTTCTCTCTCTTTTTTTTTCATCCCCACCTCCATCACATTTCTTCCATCAGCTCATCCTATTGGTTCTCCCTCCAAAATACAGACCAAGTGGGATGACTTCTCATCTTCTCCATTGCTACCATGGTCTAAACCACCACCAGCTCTCACCTACTTTACTCTAAGAGCCAACCTCTGTCTTTCTGGCTCCAGTCTGGGCCCCTACAGTCCATCTCCACAGAGCACAGTGACCTTTTAAAAGTGTAAATCCCAACCTATCCATCCTTCCCCTCTAGACCCTCCTACGGTTGTCACTAGAACAAAAGCTAAAGTCCTTCACCTGGGCCTTCAGGACCTCCCCGGCCGTGTCTCCTTCTCTTCCCCCTTGCTCCCTTCATACCAGCCACACTGGGCCGTGCTGGGGATGTTCCACCTTCACAATGTCACACGACCATCATCTACACATTTAGGTCTCTGCTTAAATATCATCTCTTCAGAGAACCCCTCCCAGATCGCCCAAAGGTACTCCACCCAATTCCTGTTCCTCTGCCTTAGTACCCTGTTATATGTATTTGACAGCTATTCTCACTATCTAAAATTATTTCCGTGTATTTATCAGCTATCTTGCTCACCGAAATAAAAGCTCTGTGAAAAAAAAGAGACCCTGTCTTGCTCACTGCTGTATTCACAGGACGTTTCCTGGCATGGAGCAGGCGCCCTCTGAGAGTTCACAGCTTTGGAATTGAGCAACTGGCTGTCAGCACAGGAGCCCAGGGGTCTGTGAAGCGGGGACAGCAACTCACTCGATGGAAGGCATGTTGGGTGCAGACATCGGGCTGACCTCCTTGGCCTTCTGCAGCGCGTGCTTCTGGTTGAAGGCCTCCTCTTCTTCCTGTTCATCCTAGACACAAAGCAGAGAGGGCTTTGTCTGGGATCCTCGTGAAGGACAGCAGCTCCCGTGGCTCTCCCCAGAAGGCGTTCTGGAGACCAGGCGAAGCGAGACAAGCAGGGGAAGAGGTGAAACAAGGCAGAATGAGGTCAGGTTGGCTCAGACCTCAGGTGGCCAGCAGCCAGCCCCCTTGAGACAGCAGCCTCCTGGCCAGCAATTCTGGCCTCCACCCTGCCCCACCTCCTCAGGACAGCCGTGCAGTTCTACCCCAATGCCAGTCCTCAGGGGAGCTGGCCGGGGCTGTGGAGGTCAGAGGCCAGAGCCGACACTTCTCAGATGCTCTGCGGTGCCTGGAAGTGATGGAAGGGGACCTTCCAGGCAGAGCCCCCTGAAGTAAACACCACACTTCCCATCACGCCCTCTTCCCTGCACAGCTAAGTGACCCCACCCTGGGGCTCAGGCAGGGACCTCATCCCCTCACCCACATTCCTGCTCATAAATGTCCCTCTATGTGATGACACCAAGGAAAGCTGGTTCAGGTAAAATGACTAGAGCTCCTAAGAATACGTCCATCTTCACAGCCTGCTCTGGTTTTCACACACATCATTTTACTTGATCCTTGCAGTACTCCTGTGAGGTATGCAAGGCAGATATATCATTCCTTTTTTTACAGATAAAGGAAGCAATGCTAATGGAGACCAGGGGTCAAGCACAAGCTAAAAGAGCCAGTAAGTGGTAAATGCATGACTCACAGCCAGCTTTTCAGATACTAGAGCTGGTATTTTTCCCTGCCTGCAGGTAAGAAGACCCTCAAGGACGTAGGGAAGAGCAGTCACGGAAACATCACCAGGTTGCTATGGGCTCTGCCCCAAACCAAATTTGTATTATGTGGGGAGAAGTTTTCACTCATCTCCCGAGACCATCCCACTGCAATCAGTATTGCCTCCACCCCTGGAGAAATGACTCAGAGGAAAGAAAGGAACAGTTCTTTGAGCAATGTAGCAACTAGCTTCATTGAAACTTCCCTCAAGATGACCATGGCCACTGGAGTACCCCAGGAGACACAGTCTAGGAACAGAGACGATCCTGGCCCCTCTCACCCCCAAACCCAGAAGTGTGAAGGCACATGACTGAGGTCACACAGCCACAGGTCACAGGAGCAGAGGTGGGACTTAAATCCAGGACTCTGGTGTTTTCTTTATTTTCCAGGGCATAATTCTGCAAAGGGTATCTTTGGGAGTTTGCAGTGACTAAGTGACTATCTTCTAATACATCCCATGAGAGATCCAGTCTGCTCCAAGGCTCAGCAAAAAACTCAGTGAAAGTGAACCAGGCTCCTTTCACGGATGTGTGGCTCTCCAGCTGTCCACAAGGTCCCAGAAGGGGCCTCCCTGGCAGGCTTGAGCCAGGCAACGCAGACTTTCGGAAGCAGCCCCAAAGCCCGGCGGGCACCCAATGGCACTAGAGAACCATCGGATCCCCGGAGAACAATGCTTACCTTGGTCAGCTCCTGGGCATTGGCCAGATTGTCCACAGCGATGGCCAAGAACACATTCAGCAGTGTGTCTGGGGTGATGAGTTAAGGATGGGCAAGTAAGAAAAGCAAAAGGCTCCAGCAAGGCTGAGAGGGCATCTCCAGGCCTTTCCTGCCTGGGACACCAGCAGGAACAGAAACCACCCCAAAGAGTCACTTAAGCAGGGGCTGTCGGGGGAGGGAGAGAGATGTTATGCAACTCTGTTTGATGGAGAATATGTCTTCTCTCCTTCCACATGTCATCTCTTTGTACAGGACAAAGAAATACCTGAATCAAAGCTCCCAGAGGGCAAAGTGAGCTACTTTGTGACAAACTGGCCTTCCATTTCTGTGACTCGCTGCCTAGCTTTCTTTTTATGGGTTTCTCACGTTTAGTTTATAGTCTGCTCTGGCCCCTGGAAGTTTTCAGGGCAGAAAACTTAAAGGAATATCACTGTCCTGTGAGACTACGGAAAATGCAAAAATATAGCTGCATCACATGGCTGTCCCTTTTCACTCTAGCAAAATCCCAATTCAAGGCAAGTCCCACCCCCCAAAAATTCTAACAATCATGTAGAAGTTTGCGGTTTATAACGTAACGTTCAAGCAAATTATCTCATTTACTATTCATAGTAAATTACAGTAAATAGTAAATTATCTCATTTACTATTATCTCATTTACTATTCATAACCATCAAAGGAGAGAGATATTGCTTCTTCCTTTCAGATGTGAAAACTAGACGCTCAGAGAGATTAAGTGACTTTCCCAAGGCCACACAGCTGGTAAACAGAGTTGCTGGGATTAAAACCTAAATCTTTCTGGTCTAGAGCCCATGACCAGCCATGGATTTTGGAATTAAATGCACTTAGTTTCTAGTCTCCCTTCACAACTTACTAATTGTTTGACTTTGATTAAGTTATTTCCTCTAAGTCTTATAAGGTAAGGATTAGATGCAATAGTGCCTGGAAAGCATTTAGTACAGGGTCTCATGAATAGCACAAGTACGATAAATGTTAGCTATGCTCAGTGGTATCAGCATTAATCATAATACTAATATTTTTGAGAACTTACTATGTGGAAGGCTCTGTTCTATATTAACATATAGAGCTGCCATATGATCCTGCAATCCCACTCCTGGGCATATATCTGGAGAAAACTAGAATTCGAAGAGATACATGCACCCCAATGTTCACTGCACACTATTTACAGTAGCTAAGACATGGAAGCAACCTGAGTGTCCATTGACACATGAATGGGTAAAGAAGATATGGGATATATATACAGTGGAATACTACTCAGCCATAAGGAAGAATGAAATATTGCCATTTGCAGCAACATGGGATAGACCTAGAGATTATCATACTAAGTGAAGTAAGCCAGACAGAGAAAGACAAATATCATATGATATCGTTTATATGTGGAATCTAAAAAACATGATACAAATGAACTTATATACAAAACAGAAATAGATCCACGGACATAGAAAACCAAGCTTATGGTTACCAAAGGGGAAAGGGGGAAGGAGGAATAAATTAAGAGTCTGGGATTAACATATACACAGTACTATATATAAAATAGATAACCAACAAGGACCTTCTGTATAGCACAGGAAACTACACTCGATATTTTGCAATAACCTATAAGGGAAAATAATCTGAAAAAAAAAAAAATATGCGTAACTGAATAACTTTGCTGTACACCTGAAACTAATACAACATTGTAAATCAACTATACTTAAATAAAAAAGTCTTTTTTAAAAAAGTAAAAAAAAAAACCCATATAATTCATTCATTAGTATTATAATCTTGTCACTATTTCAGCCCATAGTGATCTCTGTCTTTTCTTATTTTCCCCAGCTCATTGTATCTCCAACCATTTACTATAACAGACTCATATGTTTTTATTTGTGATGATAATCTGATAACTTGGATATGATGATATCTGATCATTTGGATGATACTTGCTTCTATTTATCTTCTTTACCCAACTAGCAGATGTTCCTTAAGATCGGGATCCTTGTGCCTCTTAGTACACTTAGCAATGGTCACCCCAGTGCTACCCCGCCCCCCACTATTACCACCATGAGCACCACTACGATCACCTCCTCCTCCTCACGTGCTGGTCCCTGCAGGCAGCCCAAGAGAAGCCTTTTAGAAAGGATACAGTTTCCAAACAAGGTGAGCACAATGAAATAGATAGCTGACCACATGCCTGAGCTGACCCCACCCTGGGAGCGGATCCCATTGTACATCACCTCATTCCAGTCCTCACCCGTCAGGATCTACACAAAGCAAACAACAGGCAAATCAGAGACCTCGGTTGGATGAGAAAATGGGGTCAACGGAAGGGGGAAAATTCTGGGCCTGGGTCTTTTCCATCTACCCCCTGCTTGATTATCCTGCCAGAGAGAAAAAAATGTCACGCCCATGAACAATCCTCAACTTCCTTCTGATATGTAAGAGACATTGAAAACCGAAGGAGAACATCAAAAGCAAAGATTCTATTCCTCAAAATATAGAGTCTCCCCACCCTGACCCAAACCTCAGCTTTGCCCGGCCTGTGGGAATCACACAGATGAGGTGGTCTGGCCACTGCCTGACTGTCCCCAGGAGCTGCCAAGATACAGTTCCTGAGACAGCAGCATTACTGGAAAGGGCCTCATGGGCTCCAGTTCTGGAAACCTGGGTTCTGGTTCAGCCTCAGATTCTGGCTAAACGGTGTTCTCCTTTAGCTCTTAGACATTATTGATTTTGAGTTTCCTCCATGATTTAAAAAAAAATTGGGGGGGGGGGAGGGTGCGTGGAAAAGACACTTCTTTAAATGGACACATGGGTTTAAAGATGCTTCCAATTTCATAAAACCAGAAATGCGATGTTGCTGAATGACTTTGACTAACATCCCTTGCAAACTCACAAGTGTAAGGAGAAAGCCAATGAGGTCATCACAATTGAGCTCTTTTATTATTGGTAAGGACATAGCTATAGAAATGCTAGGAATTACAGTGGTGATGATTACTCAATAAGCAAGAGTACCCAGCTGCCTGAGAGGAGCTTGGAGAGGAAAGGGAGAATTCTCTTGACACATCATTTTGTAGTGTGTGCACCACGGGATCCCAAGTAACATTTTTTTAACGTCTCATACCTGGAATACAGTCATGATGGCTGCAGGGAAGGTGTCAAAGTTTGCTGAAGGAGTCCCATCATTAAAGTTGAACCTGAAAAAGGAAATTCAGAGAGAATGAAATGAAAATCTCACACACCAAGTTTTCCTTTCCCGAGATTATGCCGTTTTCATCACTACTTTTCCCCTTTCTCCACATCCCCCTCTGCCCTACTCTCCCCTCATCCCAGTAACTTATGAAGACAGTTTTAGTGACTACTACTGGGGGACTGTGCACTTGAAGGGCCCTGTGCACTTGAAGGGCCCTGGTAATGGGATGGGGTCTGGGCTGATCCTGAGTTACAAAGCCCCAGGCTGTACCTTTCAGGGACAGCTCCAGAGAGAGGGATCCCCTCAATAAGAACCCTGTACAGTGTGAACGGATTAAAAACAGAGATATTTGTTCCACACACATGCTCGTGGTTGATCTGAGCCACAGACACGAACAAACGAGACAGTTATTAACATGGCAATCAAATTAGTGACCCCGGCGCTCACAGGCTGAAGTCTAGGTTTTGAGGCTCCTTTGGATGCAAAGTCCATTGGTGCTTACCTGCCTCCAAACAGCTGCATTCCTAGGAGAGCAAAGACAACGATGAAGAGGAAGAGAAGGAAGAGCAAACTGATGATTGACTTCATGGAACTCATCAAGGAGACCACCAAATTCCGGAGGGATGCCCAATACCTACAAAAACCCAGACAGCATCACAGCAGTGAACACTAAATACCAAATTTTCTCCATGCACAGCTGGGCATCTGCCCGGTGGTCTATGAGATAAGCCGCATCTGCATACTCGTAGGAAGGAGAGATGACAGCAATAATGTGGCTCCCCTTGGGAAAGTGGCACAGGATATGGCATCGTGGACATTTTCCTGGTTTAATCTTCGGAGAAGAGGGGACTGAAGAACGGAGTGTGGGGGGTGGAGTCGGGAAGGGGATCATGTGGTAAAAGGGCACGTGGGGACGGAAGGAAATAAATATAATAAGGCGGAGAGAAGCGTCCACTCTCGAAGGTGGTTGGGAAGAGTCTAGATTCTGATCACTTACTTGGTTATTTTAAATATTCTTAGAAGCCGGAGAGCTCGCAAGACACTGATTCCAAAAGATGTACCAGGTCTGAAGATCGCCCAGACCACTTCAAAGATGCTGCCCACTGTGACCTAAAGAGCCAAACCCAGCCGCGGTGAGAAGAGCAAAAGGAGGAGGAGGTGAATGAGGAAGAGGAGAGAGGAGCAACCTTGTATACCGCAACCAACAGCTCTCACTGGGCCCTTTTGAAATTCAAACTCTCCCCTCCCCCACCCAGCCCACCTGCAACAGGACCACCTGTTTGTGAAGGCTGCCAAGGAAAAACAAGACTCTACCACCTCTCTCCCCACTGCTCCCCACTCCCCTTGCTAAATTTCCCCCTTCATACTATAGATTGCTTTACTGACTGCTGTTCTGTCCTTTGTGAAAACTGCAGTAGTCATTCACCACTTCTGCACACGTTTGACAGCCATACTGTTCTTATAACACCTTGAACAGACAAAAGAGTGGTCCTCAAATGAGAAACCAAGTTTAAATTAAGACATGCTGCATTCCAATACAAAAACCTCTGAGAAGATCCACGTTCTCTCATTGTCCTAGAATTTAGTGCTAACAAGAATGTTTCAGTCACCTGTACATGAAATATCTTTCAGTCACTCAGGACCCCATACCCCAACATGATGGTAACTACTTGGTGGCATAGAATCTGACTGCTATAGAAATAGCAACGTCAAATTAACCATCCAATTTGTTTTACGCTTTAATTATATGTTTAACGAAAGTCTACTATATTCCACACATTGCACTAGGAGAAAGAACAAAAATTAATTCTCACAGCAATGCTGAAAAGTATGTACATAAGGGAACTAAGGTGAAAATGGTCTTTCACTAGTTATTATGCCTGAAAATTGCCTGTACCCAGAAGCATATGTTCCAAGTTAAAATGCAGATTGGCAAGGGCTCAGAATCGTTAGCACCTAACTGGAGATTTGGCAGAAAAAGAAGTAGGTTTGGCAGAAAGAGAGGTGGTTCAGGAACCCAAAGTTCTGCAACCTACTTTCGTTGCTAACTGGCTGCGTGAACTTGCACACGAGGTCTCCTATTTACTCATGTGTAAACGGGCAGCCTAACTGCCAACACCTAACATCGTGGACGTCGGACCCTTGCAAGCAGTGGAGGACAAAAATGTATGTGAAAGCACCTTGAAGACCGTTAGTAACGCACACATTTATATATCAATATTATTTAGGAAAGTGGACACTGGGTCAAGTAGCCTATGTGGGGGCTTTGCTAATACACGAGTGTGTATGTGCATATGTGTGTGACTGTTTAAGGGTATACCCAGATAATTTTCCCAATTTTAAAGCAAACTCCAAAAATAAATATATAACTTTCTCATTTTTGACTGAACCACCTTCTGGAATCAAGTCTTTTGTCCCCCAGGCTTCCCCCAAGATAATAAGTGGTTCAAAACTTTGGCTATGGGTAGCTTTGTAAAATTTACCGAAGTGTTTACTCTATGGTATGTGTGTTACCATTCAGTAAAAACACTGAAAATAAAAGAGCATTTAAAAAACCCCAACAAACCCTAGTACGGCAAGGATTCACTCATTCCTGACCTCCCTTTTGCTAATCCTATCTATTCCCCTTTTATAAATTCTGATTTCAGTGCTTCACGCCGAGCCCCCCGGAGCAAGCTGCTTATCTCAAACCATGGCATAGCAACACCTGGCAGAAGGATGGGCGGGCTCCAGAGCACTTACCCCAAAATCAAAGCAGTTGAACGAAGAGTGAAAATAAAGGCGAGGCCCCATGCCGTACATCTTCAGGGACATCTCCAGGAGGAAGAGTCCCAGAAACAAAAATTCTGCATAGTCTGAAAGCATTAAAGGCAGAAGCGTTGGTTCCATGGATGGCACGGGCTTCTGCCCTCCCCGGTCCAATCGCCCCACCTACAGAGGAACCCTCAACAGCAGCAGGACCTACACAAGTGGGACTTTCAGTGACCACGTCAGCTCAGTGCCTGGCAAAACCTAATGAAGTCTGAAAACGCTCAGACCCAGAATGAGTCCCAGGCACACTCCACAGGTCAGCTTTGCTCTCTTGACAGGTGGCTTTGTCATTGCCCTTCAAATGGTAGATGGCTCTCAGGAGAGAGAGAAAGGGCTTAAGCATGGCTTTGATGAAAGAGCTGGATTCGCTCTCCACACTCCCGGCAGTGACAGCCTCTGGGAGCCTCACTCGCACCCAGCGGCAGCCTTACCCAGAGCTGACCTATATGTTTCCTTTCTGGTCTATTGAAGGTATCCATTTCCCTAGGAACTTTTTCCCTCAGACTTTGGTGACCAAGACTCCCTACGTCACTGAGCCTACTTAAGGCACTAAGCGGGCCTTAGACTACCCAAGGTGTAACACCATCTTGTTGACTCATCAGCAAAGATTTGTTGATCTGATTCAATAACGAATGACAGCTAGGAATGGTCGTGTGATAACCCCGACCCCCTGAGGACAGCTCTGGCCTCGGTCACAATGTGGTGGAGAGGCAGAACTCTGGGTGGGCAGCACCACTGCCAGGCCCACGTGACACCTTGCTCTCTTGACATTCACACCCCAATCGAGCTGCTGCCGTGAAAGCCAGTAGTCACCATTCACTTACAGAGAAGGTGGGTGAGCCACTGGGGCTGGTTGTGATGGACGATGGCCACACAGGCGGTGTTGAGAGCCACAAGGCTCAGCACAATCCAGTAAAACACCTGGGATTTAACCATGTGGCGGATAGAAATACGCAGAAGCCGCTCCTTGTGCCGGAAATAGGAGGCCCCGTCCACCTTTGTACTCTTGATGCTGGCTCGGGCGAGGGGTGTGCCTAAGTGGGAGAAGTAAGGAGGAAGAATGAGGCTGCAAAAGACATCACCCTCCATGGCAAGCAGGTATTCGCAGGGCAAGGTGGGCAGCTTTGGTCCCAGGGCTAGGGTACTGCCACGTGTTAGGAGCTAAGAGTTTCCACAGCACAGCAGGGAACCCTGCTTTTCCTCTGGGCACCCTCAGTCCTAGGAAACGGAAAGATTCCCCAGGCAGGACACCAGGCATCCAGCCGGTATCTTGAATCCTAACAGGATCGTGTTTATGTCTGTAACAGATTGGGCTTCTCTCTGGCTTTTCTTTTTAAATATGCTTCAGGCACTGGAATCATCCTGCCGCATTTGTGATTTTTCTGCCACTGGAAGCCTAAAGCAGCGATGAGCTCTGTACGCCTCTTCTGCTTTGGAGGATGAAGTCAGACCCTTCCCTTTTATCTGGGGAGGAGAAAATCTGCCATCAGCCAGAATCTCTAAGGGAACCTGAGGTTGAACACCAGTCATGTGAAAGGGTTGTCAGTAGGAATTTGTTTAAGTATCACATGGAAGCAGGCGATGGAAGTAGGTAGATGCTACTATGATTAAGCAAATGATTGCAGGTTCTCAAATGGGTGTCCTCAGGATCCTTTGAACAATTTCCCAAAGTGGGTTCTCATTATCACATCCAGGAGAGATAGGATATATATGCCGATGGGATACATCTGCCACACTTGAAGAATCTGGGTTGGATTCTTGGCCCTAAGCCCCATGTTTCACATAACAGTATCCCCTGGTCCATCTTTTTCTGTAAGTCATTGTCAACTAGATTAGATTCCAACGCCTCTTCCTAATTACATCCCAAAGTTCTGGATTCTTTGGCCTCCCTTCCTCCTGGTGGTGTTTCTCCAAAGACAGGATGTTCCCTTTCAGAGGAGGTTCAGAGCAGTGAAAGGAGATCTGACAGCCTCCACTCACCCACAGAGGAGATGTCGACACAGTGCTCGTCACTGGAGTCCCGCGTCATGGCCTCCGTCCGGCTCCTTTTGATGGTTGCCCTTCGGAGCACTACACCAGGGAAGGCGGAGGCCAGGGAGAGGACACAAGAACAACCGGATCAGTCTGGTCAGAACTGAGGACTGTGGGCAAGAGGCCCCTCTGACACAGGCGCCTGCCTTTAAATACCCGAGCCAGGGTTAGTGAAGTCAGCAGCACCTCTGACACACGAGGCTCTTGAATCCCATGGGACAAGGCTCCCGAAGCCTTGCTAGAGCTTATCTAAATGCAGTAGGTAACAGGTACTCCGTATCTATTTGTTCTGGTTCTTCATAAACAATGTCACTTCCTGCCAATGAAAGTGGTCCCAAGATGATCCCCACAAATTGTCAAAGAAGATCCCTTTCTGTGCCATTGGTTGTATGATGGCTTTTTCACTGCCCGTATCAATCACACGCCCTGGAACAAAGCAACTCTTGGATTTCATTTTCATCACTTTAAAAAACATTTAAATCCATGACTCAATTCCCTTCATTTTAAAGCATGAGGGATTTTATGACAGAGAGACTTGCGTTTCAAATCCCAGAGCGCCCCTCTTTTATTTCTTTCTCCTCTTTTGATCAAGAGAGATTTGCCTCTGCAGAAGAGGGGGCAAATGCGAAAGGAATGAGGCCTTGGAGCACTTCCTTACCTTCTAAGGCTGATGTTCCAGCATTTTTATTTTCTTCAGCGAGCATGACTTCCTCTATATGGAAACAAACGGTTTAGTAAATTATCGGTAAATGCCAAATTACTTTGCAACATGAAAATCCCTCAGGAACGGCTCTGGCTCCAGGGCAACAGAGAGAGAGAGAGAGAGAGCAAAGAGTTCAGAGCTGGTCACAGGCATCAGCAAGACATCAAGGGTCATGAAGGGAGCACCCGAAGGTCAGAACAGAAAGGAAGGTCTTCAGTGAGGGGGTGCTGGTGGGTGATTGGTAAGATTCAGCTCTGTCTCTGATACACTGTTTAGGAGAATAGCCCTGAGAGTGAAAGCTGATCTTTTTATCTAAAATCCCCTAAATTGATAAGAATGACAAATTTCCATTTCTGCTTTTTCTTTTATCCAGGTTCCTTAAACCTTTTCTAGCAGCAGGAGCTCCCTTAATTTTGCTTGTCTGCAGCCCCTAGGTCATAACACCTTACCCCTTCATTCTGAAGGTGAGACCGTGTTTTGGGTTCTAGCCTACTTCTTTAAGGAAGGGGCAGAGGAAGATGCTCACAGCCACCCCAAAGAGAGGAGCAGGGCTTATGGGCTTGCCTCCTCTCCCCGCCACCACTTCCATCCTGCCTAGCTGAGCAGAGCTTGAGCTGAAGAGGCTTGGGCCCATCATGAATTTGTCCCTGTGATATAATAAAATATAAATATTTGGTTTCTGTCCACCTTCCTGACACAGAGCTTCCAAACCCTTGGAATTTACTGTCTTTTGTACGCTAATGAGATGACTCACTGTGGGAGAGGCCTAGTTAGGATGGGGGCTGGTTCCCCCCAAAAACCAACCACATGATTAGAAGGTTGTAACTTTCAGTCTCATCCCCCCCCCCCCACCCCC
>NW_006773751.1:613229-617642 GCF_000442215.2 Lipotes vexillifer
TACACGACGGGGCTCGGGTTGCTTATGGGTTGGTGAGCACATCAGGGTACTGGGAGGGTTACGAGGTGCAGGTCACCTGGGGACCCCACTGTGGCTGGTGTGTAAAGTAGACGCAGGCTTGTGGGATGGAGCCTTTCACCTGTGGCGTCTGCGCTAACTTCGCGTCAGAATTGAGTTGAATTGTTGGACACCCCAACTGGTGTCAGAGAGTGGAAGGCCTGGCTGGCATTGGGACGATGTATTTGGTTGTTGGCGTTTGGAAAACAACCACTTAGTCCCCTGGACGCCCCTCTTGGCCTCCCCAGGAGCAGCCTGTGCTCCACAGCGGTGTCATCATCGGCAGGATACTATTTTCTGCTAAGACTTATCAGAATGTGCCTCACTGACATCCCTCCAAACTTATCAACAAAACAGCCCTTCTGTCCCATGTGTGCTGGGATTCTGAGCCCAACTATTGGGAGCGGTGTGGATGAGTTCTGATCCCCGCCCCTGTCTCAGGCACAGGCGAGGGAGCTGGAGGCCCCAGCAATCATTCCCTAAGATCCCAGCTGCTGGGGAAAAGCTTGCAGCAGGGTCTATGAAGCAATGCTTTAATTTAAGCACTTCTAACAAGTAAAAGGACAGGCATAAGAGGGTAAAGTTATTACCATAATTCCACCTGCATAGAAAACTGAGAGTACATAATGTATTTCCCAGGGAGGGGAACATTTTGAGGCTCGGAGGGTACCATGCAGGATGGCCATTATAAAGTCATAACATTTAGCTTTCTTTTTTAAGCACAGCCCTCTGGCAAAACTAAGTTGACAGGTTAAAGGTTATTGGTGGGATGCTCCTTGATGAGGACAAAGAGGGTTTTAAAGTCATTAATAGCACTTGCTTTTGGAGGGCATCCTTTTAAAGTTAGGTACTTGTTAAAATACCCCATAGCAACATGGATGACCTCAGCCAGAGAGTCTTTTTCGTTCTGTGCAGTGTCGGGGCTTTGGGATCAGCGGATCTGAGGACCCCCAAGGCAGACGGAGGGTGTATGGTGCTGCTGAGTACCTCTGGGAAGCGCTCAAGGACTCTGGATGGGCTGGAACGGCCCTCCCATCCCCCCCATGCCTCTTGCCAAGTTCGCTTTCGAACTTGAGCGTGTCTTTCCAGGCAAATGTAACCCATATGTCTCTGAATCACTCACGCTCCACTTGTAAAGGGAAGGGCCAGGAAGCACAATTTGACGTCGCAGTGCGTCTTTTTTTTCTTAGAGGAGTGCTGGCTTTGCCAACTAGAAGAAAGTGGAGCCTTGGGATTCTGCATGCGACTGAAAAGCAGAGCCGCAAAGAGCAGCATACCGGGCTGCCCGACCCTGAGCAGGGCCGTGGCAAGGGTAGGGAGGGTTGTCTTCCAGCTCTGCTGCCAGCCTACTCGCTAGGGTGGTCTGTCAAACGGATCCCCTGCCCAGGAAGCCAAGGGCAGTTGGGGACTTCAAGCTGCCGGCCTGGCCTGGAGGCAAATCTGCTGAGATACTGTTCCAGGAAGAGGGAGGGGAGATTCACATTCACCTCCACACAAGAGCCTCAGAGGAGAAAGGGCAAAATGGAAGTACAGACACCACTCCCATGGCTCTTGCTTCCAGAAGCAGCAAAGGAATGCAGATAGTCCCAAACGAGACGTGGCTTTTATCTGGCTTTGACGTGGCACTTTCCATCACACATGCCCTCTCACCCCTGAAAGATAATCCAAAGTTGACTCCTGAACTGAGAGAGCTTTTGTGTGCTGTGATCTGAATGAGAGTCATAGCATCATTCCAAAGCTTACAGAAGAATAAGGGTCAGGCACCTAAGTATCCAATCCTATTCCAAATTTTTCCAGAGACACCTCTTTGTTCTCTGCTTTCTACCAGGAATAGAGCAAAGATGCTGACTATCATGTGTATTTTTTTTTATTAAAAAATATTTTACTCTTTTGCTCAGGAAGATATACAACACCAATGCAACGCAACCTTTAAAATAATAAGGAAATCAAATGCATCCTTTTTACGGACAGATGTGGGGTGATCGATGCCCCTCATAAGCAGCAGAGCCACAGTCAAACTTGCATCTGGGGGCTATGTGGGTTAATGAAATCGGGATAAATCTGCACCTATCCTCAGGGCTGGGCAAGAATTTTTCCCGAGGCTGAGCCACAGAGTGAGGAGCTGATGACAGTGCAGGGAATAGCGAAAACCAATTCTCACCATCATCTATTAGCTGCCTTACTGCAGTGGCCTCACAATCAGTCTCCCTGCTTCTGGCCTTGTCTTCCTACTGTCTGTTCTCAGTGCAGCAACCAAGTGCTCCTTCAAAATCTTAAACAGAGCATGTCCCTTCTCTGCTCAAGACCCTCCTGTGGTTCTTGCCTTATTCACCGTAAAGCCCCAAACTTTACAATGGCCCGTAAAGGTCATACACAATCTACTGCCTCTGCTCCCACCACAGCTGTCCTCATCCTTACTCCTGACACCTTCCCCTGCTCATACCTCCTGCTATTCCGGGAGGGCTCCTGGCCCCTCCCACATTAGAGCCTGGGCACTGGGGTTTTCTTCCCTCAGAGCTCCCTGCGGCTCACGCCCTCATCTCTTTCGGATCTCTCCTCACACGGGTCTACCCTGACCCTCTATTTAAGACTGCAACCTACCCTAAACCCCTAACCCTACCTTGATCTGTTTTCACTGTACTTATCACCTTAACAAAAGTAATTATTTTGTTCATCGCTGCCTTCCCCAGCTACAGGATAATGAGCTCCACAAGAGTAGAGCTCTGGGGGAATTCTCCGGCAGTCCAGTGGTTAGGAGTCAGCGCTTTCACTGCGGGGTGGGGGGAAGGGGCCCGGGTTCAATCCCCGGTTGGGGAACTAAGATCCTGAAAGCCGCGTGGCATGGTCAAAAAAAAAAAAAAAAAAAAAGTAGAGCTCTGGCTCATTGCTGTATCCTAAGTGCCTAGAACAGGACTTGGCACAAAGTAAGCTCTCAATAAATATTTGTGGAATGAACAGACTGTTATTATTAGCACTAACAGTAGTAGTGTAGAATGTCATCAGCCCAAACTCATGGGTTATGTTACCTTTTACTCAGTTCACCTTGCTAAAATACCTGCCGTGTGAAAGGCATTTGGCTGAAGAACTGGGACAGACTCCAGAGGGAGAAAAAGGGACCAGCGGGGAATCCAAAAAGCCAACAAGTCATCTCAAGCTTCTCTCTGCTCTGGTCTAGGCTGCCCCTTTGAATGGAAGTACTGGGAGTGGGAACTGGGGCAGGTCCCTGATGTCTGGGCAGCCCATCACCAACCGCCTCCAGCCCCCAGGCCTTACCTGCTTTGTCTATCCACGCGCGGTACCCATTCAGCTCACGCTCGATCTGCTGCTGGCGCCGCAGTTTCATGAAAGCTCTCCGGTTCTCCACTCTCTCTCTCTCTTTGGCAAATTCTCTGTGGACAAAGCAGATAAGATTCACTAGGTTTGGGCAGTGCCATGACTAAAAGAAAGGGTGAAACAAGCAGGAGAGAGAGCGTGTTTGAACAGGCACTGTGTATGCCCCATTTCCTTTGTCCCAGGCTGCAACAGGGATCTCCTTAAAATGTTGCACAGAAATGCACTTCGTTCAGCCTCCTGCAGGAAGCCTTCGCAGATCAGTTTCATTCCAGTCAGCACTAATGCTCTCTGCTTGCTCTATTTTGAAAGGTATTGACCTAGTAATGTGACCAGCTAGCTTCCAGAATGCTATGTTATGTCTCTCCGGCTACAACGGAAGCCCTTCACCCTCTGAGGGGCCCAGCTACCCTTTCTGCTCTTAATAACAACAGTGACTAATGTACATTGACTGATGATTACGTGCCAGCCTATATGAAGTTTTTCATACCCATTAACTCATTGAATCCTCAAAATCACCCTACGAAGTAAGCACTATTAAAATTCCTATTTAACAGATGGGGAAATCAAGGTTTAGGGGAGGGAAGTAACTTGCTGGGAGCTGAACTCTACCCATAATGCTGTGCTTCTCCTGGTGGCCTGTACCCTGTGGTGCTCAGTACGGGCTGCCACGGAAGACCACGACACTGAGGCCTAGAAGGGCTGAAATGCTGTTTGAAGATGGCTGGTCGAGATTAAACAAGAAAGGTAAGGACACAGGAAGGGCACATGGCTCCACTAGAAAGACAGTAGGAAGATGGGGTGGTGTGGAGGGGAAACTGAAACAGACGGAAAAAGCCAGCATGAGGGTCAGAGATAAGACAGAGCCCACTAACAGGCAGAGGGGACCAGAGCCACTCTGTGGCACAAGATGATTAAAAAAAACCAAACCAAAACAAAACAAAAACGAAAGCTGCAGGGATTCCCTGGTGGCGCAGTGGTTGAGAGTCCGCCTGCCGATGCGGGGGACACGGGTTCGTGCCCCGG
>NW_006773751.1:617836-619869 GCF_000442215.2 Lipotes vexillifer
AAAAAAAAAAAAAAAAAAAAAAAAACCCAAAGAAACAAAAAATGAAAGCTCCATGGGAAAAAGAAGACAGAAGAGGAACGAGGGTTCCCTGGCAGAGAGGAAGATGATCAGATTCAACGAGTGAACAAATGGGGATCAAGAAATATTCATTTGCTATCAGGCCCCTCCAGATACCACCTCTGCACCAATGCCCGTCTCAACACCAAACACCCGTCCAGCCGGAACACCCCTTGCTAGCGTAGTGCCTCCCAGCCACGGCTCACGCACTCTCCTACTGCCCTGGAAGCTGTTCCACTTATTCAAGGTGTTCCCCATCAATAAAGAGCAACAGCCTGAAGATAAGAGAGTCTAGCACCCACTGTGGGTCCTGCCACCTACTCCCTCATGTCCAGGGAGGAGAAAATGAGCCAGGGGCTGAGGGACGTGCCCCAGCCCCGGTGCAGGGAAAGGAGAGGTGCCAGTCTACCGTGAGGCAGAGGGATATACCGGTTTGGGTCTCACACGGCCCCTCCTTCCAAGACAGAGAGGGATTCCTCGGGCACAGACACCTTACAATGGTCACAATCAGGCTAAGGGCAGGGGGACAAGGCACATGGGCAGGGGAAGTTCTCCTGGGCTTGGTTTCAAGCTCAGTGGGTTCTCCTAAGGCCGCTGTGGGGGAAGGAAGAGTTGAGCAGGGCCAGCGAGAGTCAGGGTTAACAGAACTTAAGCCCTGGGACACCTCCTTTTTTCACCTGCCCTTCTGAATTTCAGCAATTAGAAAGTAACAAAGAGCTAGCTTGGTTCCTGGTGTCACCATCTACCAAAGTTCCTACCTTTGGTTCTTTGTCTTCTTTCTATCCTTCCTGTCTGATGAATGCCATTGTCCTGTTGGTTCTATCTTCAGAATAGCACTTGGACCCACCCTCCCTCTTCATCCTTACTGCCTCTTGGTCCTCATCCTTTCCTGCCTGGACAACTGCAATAGCACCTACTTGGTCTCTCAACCACCTGTCTCTCTTCCCTTCATTTCATCTATTTCAGTTATTCCAGTTATCTTTCTAAAACGTGCACTGGATTTTACCACTTCCAAACTGAAAATAATAACCCCAGTGAGTGACACTTATGGAGCACTTTCTAATTTCCAAGCACCTTCATCCATTTTGTGCATTTAATCTTTACAACCAAAACGAGGAGGAGGTAGAACATGTATTTTCAGCCTCGATTTAAAAGTTAAACAACTTGCTCAGGTTCAGATAAGAGATGGAGCCAGGTTTGGAACCCAGGCCTGTCGGCTGTAAGAGCCCAGGCTCCCCCCATATCTGCCGGCCCAGTGGCATATTTATATGCTGCTTTATCTTTTCATATGTATGTGTCTTCATTTTCCAACTACGCTCTAGGGAAATCCAAGAGGGTTTTGCAGGAGGTAATGTTCTGAGCAAGACATTGAACAAGGAGAATTTAAGCAAGCTATGAGCAGGGGAACACAATAATCTTCCTTTTAGCATCTGCATTATTACCAACATCTCCATTTTCCAGCTCAGAAAACTGAATCTTGGTGGTGGGACGAATTGGGAGGTTGGGATTGACATATATACACTAATATGTATAAAATAGATAACTAATAAGAACCTGCTGTATAAAAAAATAAATAAAATAAAATTAAAAAAAAAAAACAAAACCAAAAACTGAATCTAAGGGGAGTTAAGTGGCCGGCCACTAAGAGGAACCACGACCCTCAGATCTTCTAAATTCCCTCTTCTCTCTACTCTATCCTCCCCTCCTCCACAGTCTCCTCCACCAGCTGCTAAACACCTAACAGACCCTTCAAAGGCCTTCACGGCTGGATCTGAACCTTTCATTCAAACCTCACCTCCCATCAATCCGATCTATCTCTTGCCTACTTGCAGCCCACCACGGCCATGCTTGAAACACAGCGCACTTCCCACAGTTCCTGAAAAAGCAGTGAGGGATCTCAAGGTTTAATTCACACTGCTCAGAATCCGTTCTTACCTTGCCTGTTTTTTTTTTTTTTTTTTAACACTTTTTTTGGA
>NW_006773751.1:620041-637816 GCF_000442215.2 Lipotes vexillifer
TGCCCCCCCCCCCCGCCCCGTCTTCTGGCCTCCTTTCTACCTTCCCTCCATCTCTTCACAGCTCATGTTACAGCCAGACCTCTATTGTGGTGAGTTGTACATGTGACTGTCTCTCTCCCTCTATGTGAGCTTTTTGAAAACATTTTGTTTTACTCAACTTTGCATCTTCCAGGACTAGACTAGGGCTGGTGTATAGTACTTACTCAATAGATTATTTTATTAAAGATACCCAGGCTGACTTGAGGAGCACACTGATAGCTCTGACCTGATTCCCAAAGGCTTAAATGAAGGGGCACAGCATCTCTGCACTGACCCAAATGGAGCCAGGTGAACTAGCGGGAATTTAGCAGTTGCCAGGTAACTCCTGGACACTGCCACCACTATTTTTCTTTGTTTGGCTCCACTAAAATCTCTGTAGCATTCGTCTATGAAGTATGCAGTGTGGCACCTCTATCTGACCCCCAGGATGACCCCGTGGCTCGATTTCCGGTGGGATAGCCCAAGACACGGCAGCCTAACCTCCCTGTGTATTTGGAAGTTTCCTGGCTCCAGTCTCACCAGCTGGCTTCCCTGCTCTCCTCTGCCACTGCAGGCCCCCATTTCCTCCCAGCCTCCCACCTGGCATCTTACAGGCCCAGAGCCCAACAAATCTGGCTTGGTCTTTTTAAGAAGCCTCTTGGCTAAAAGAAATAGAAAGTATGCCCCAACGGGGTTACTTCCTAAGCAGCTGCCGCACGTCAGTGGGGGGAAGAAGGGCTGTGTTTGGGGTTCTTCTGTACCATGTTTCTCATTTGGCCTTCTGTGCGGTTTTTTTTTTTTTTTTTCATCTTTGCTCTTATTTATTTATATTTACAAAAATTGGATCACAGCATACTGTCTATAGCACGTGGCCTTCTGTGTTTTGTTTTGCTTTGTTTTGTTTTTCAACTGGGAGCCTAGGGCAGAAAGTCTGGCACCAGTGTCTTTCATGACACTTCTTAACCCCCCCCTCCCTTGCCATCACAGTGTTTGTGCCCATGGCTTTTCTCTAACTAACCTGAAGGTTCCATGAGGCCAAGCAGAGGCTGAATCATATCACATTGTATCAAGGACCAATGAAGTTTAATCCACAGCCTAGTAGTATAGTAGATTCCATAGATTATAAATAAAATATTAAGCTTTTTAAGCCACATTTGTAAAATTTTTATTTTCTAAATCACTTTCATGTAAATTATTTCATTTAGATTTGCAAAAGCCCTGGGAGATTCAGAAAGGTTACTTTCCCCAAATGACCAAATTATCAGGAGGCAGAGCCAGAATTCAAATGAATGCCTTTTGATTCCAGATTAAGTGCTGTTTCTACGAGGCCTGAGCTGCCTTCCATGTTATGTAGCAGTCAACATTTAAAATCCACAAGAGGGATTTAGTTTTCAGCCAAAGGTTGAGGAAAGTAAGGACATAAAAACAGAGTTTTGTGTTTCTTCTAAAAGGACTATCTTTTTAATTGAGAGAGCAGCGTAAAAATCCATTGCTCTGTGTTGGGTTAATAAGGACCTCGCGTCAATGCTACTAATTTGTAGCATTAGTCAAGCTAGTGATGTGCTGCTTGATTTTGTGTCTATATCACAGTCACCATTTATTTATACACATATTGCATTCTGGAGAACACAGGGACAAGCAGGATTCAGCTCTATTACCTGCCCAAAATAAGTGATTATTCTAACCTTAGATTCAACATGTCTGCCAGTCTCGTGAGTACATATGTAGCCAGACGGAAGAAAGGGAAATGTGTTCCTCCCACTGGTCCCTCTCTTCCCTGAGGACCTGAGTACTCTCTCCTCTTCACAGAGGATTATCCTGGGGTTATTCAGATGATGACGCTTTTGCAAAGACAAAACATATGGCCGTTACCTTACTTAGCCATCTCGATGACCACTGCCAAACTTCTTAATGAAAGGTGCCTCAAGGAGTGGCCCTATGGATATCTCAATTCATCCAGTTTCCTTGGGTCAAGCAACAGGAAGTTCAAAAGGAGAAAAGTCTGGCTTACATTAGAAGAGTGCTTATGTCCCCTAAGAGCACTTAGCATTAGCCTGTGGCTCAAGGTAAGAGGATGGGTAGTCAGCTCCTTTTCATTTGCTCCATCCAGTGTTTCCACACTCCTAGATGTAACAGAACTCAAGCTGAGATGCATCTAGACACTCAGGAAAACAAAAATAAATCCCCATGTGATGTGGCATGAATACCACCAAGTCAATTCTCAGAGCTAGGTACCCAGGTAACCTTTGCTGCTAATAAACTGGGCAGTAAACCTCTCTGTCTCAGTTTCCTCTTCAGCTAGCGTTGCCATTAGAAAGACACGAAACCCCCCTGCTCATCTCCAGAGCAGGAATAAATCTGTTTTAGTCTGGAAGTCCTGAGTGGATTCTTGTAAGAGACTGTAAAATGATAAAAATTCAATGAAATGGCAACCTATGGAATGAAAAGGCAGCCTATGGAAAGGAAGAAAATATTTGCAAATCATATATCTGATAAGGGGTTAATATCCAAAATATATAAAGAACTCACACAACTCAATAGCAAAAAAAAAAAAAAAAAAAAAAAAAAAACTTTTTAAAAAAAAAAAAAAAAAAAAAAATACCATTATAAAATAGGCAGAGGAACTAAACAGACATTTTTCCAAAGAAGACATACAAATGACCAACAGGTACATGAAAAGGTGCTCAACATCACTAATCATCAGGGAAATGCAAATCAAAACCACAGTGAGATATCACTTCACATGTATTAGAAAAGCTGTTGTCAAAAAGACAAGAGATAACTGTCAGAATGTGGAAAAAAGGGAACCCTTTTGCACTGTTGGCGGGAATATAAACTGGTGCAGCCACTGTGGAAAACAGTATGAAGGTTCCTCAAAAAATTAAAAATAGAATTACGATATGGTCTAGCAATCCCGCTTCTGGGTATGTATTCAAAGGAATTGAAATTACTCTCTCAAAGACATTATATACTCCCATGTTCACTGCAGCATTATTTACAATAGCCAAGACATGGAAACAACCTAAGTACCCATCAAGAGATGAACGGATAAAAAAATGTGGTGTGTGTGTGTGTATGTGTGTATACACATACACACACACACACACACAATGGAATACTATTTGGCTATAATAAAGATGGAAATCCTGTCATTTGGGACAATATGGATTAACCATATTGAAGTTAACCACATTGAAGGCATTATGCTAAGTAAAATATGTCAGAGAAAGCCAAGTACTGTATGATCTCACTTATTTGTAGAATTTTAGAAAAACTGAACTCATAGAAACAACATTTTGGTGGTGGTCAGGGGGTGGGGGAGATGGGTGAAGGTGGTCAATAGGTACACACTTCCAGTTATAAGTAAGTTCTGGAGATGTAACGCATAGCATAGTGACAGTAGTTAACAATATTGTCCTGTGTATTTTGAAGTTGCTGAGAGAGAAGATCTTCAAAGTTCTCATCACAAGAAAAAAAATGTAACTATGTGAGGTGACGGATGTTAACCTACTGTGGTGATCATTTCACAATACATACAAATATTGAACTAACACAACTTAAACTAATACAATGTTATCTGTCGATTATATCTCAATAAAACTGGGGGGGAAATCCATTGCATTTCATGCAAATATTTCTTACCCAATTCTGTTATCCATAATTTTTGGCTATCTTTTTTTTTTTTTTTCCTGGGAGGAGAAATGGCAGTTCCCCTCAAAACACAGCTGTCACATAGATGGAAGGATGATGACGTGGAGATGAGCACAGCTGAGCCTCTATTCTGGTTGTCTCATGTGTATGCAAGGTTTGGGATTTTAAACTTCAGTTACCGGAACAAAGAAGGAGGCTGATCTATCTCCCCACACTGCACGGTTACGGACAATTTTCTTCTTACGTCTGACTTAGTGAATTTACATTTGTGACTGCTTTTGATTTTTAGCAGTTTACATGAGAGGCATAATTTGTACAAGTCAACTATTCATACATAGCCAGTTCCATATTATTCACAATTAGATAAAGTGGAAGAATGATGTAGATAATCTCAGACAAGGTACAACATCCATGTGTGTTTATCATGTTTGACTGGGGGGTGGGTGGTGGAGAGGAGGTAGAGTTGTCTTTCAAGTCATATTTAGGTTAATGTTAAAATTAATTTATATTTTATGAACTTCTGAACCTATAAAGGAGCCACAGGTAATTCACAAAGCAGCTCATCTGTATATTGATAACTTAAAGTGACTGGTTTTGGTCCATAGGGTGATGGGAGGGGCTTTGTACACTCACGTTGCTAGAATTTATTATGAGATGACTAACTGCTGGGGATTAGGAGTGAGGTTCACTGAAGCCTTGCTCCAGTTGGAAATTCCTGCCCATGTTATGTCACCTCAGGATCACAGGGCACCTGAACAGGTATCTCTGTATTTACCTAGTGGCGAAGATGTTCCAGTAGGTCTGCTATAACAAGAAACGGGAATAAAGACACAGACCTACTAGAGCATGGACTTGAGGATATGGGGAGGGGGAAGGGTAAGCTGGGACGAAGTGAGAGAGTGGCATGGGCATATATACACTACCAAACGTAAAACAGATAGCTAGTGGGAAGCAGCCGCATAGCACAGGGAGATCAGCTCGGTGCTTTGTGACCACCTAGAGGGGTGGGATAGGGAGGGTGGGAGGGAGGGAGACGCAAGAGGGAAGAGATATGGGAACATATGTATATGTATAACTGATTCACTTTGTCATAAAGGAGAAACTAACACACCATTGTAAAGCAATTATACTCCAATAAAGATGTAAAAAAAAAAAAAAAAGAAAAAAGAAACACTCCGTTGGAGGATTAGATGGCTCCCAGTTTTGGCTTCTAGCTCCAGACCCCTCCTCCTGGTTCAGTCACATAGGGAGCTTTGTTTATGGATGCGGAGGCCCTCGCTGTTGTCATGGCAACCAAAAGGAAGACAAAGCCCGCCAGGAGGGGCTGGCCCCTGTGACTCAAAGATCTGTTTATCCACACTCCTGTATGCACTTGTACACTTCATCACACACACACTGGCACCAATGCACACATGCTCACACTGGCACGCAGAAGCATACGTGGACAGACTGCCAAGCTCACAAATGGCCACGTGGTCATATTTCTATTAATCTTCAAAGCCCATATTTCCAAAGTGCTTCACTGCCCCAGTGGAACCTTGCCAGTCTTCCTGTAACATGTTTGCTTTAGGAAAGAGGAATTTCGGTTAGACATCAGAAAAAACAACCCCTTTGACACTAACTGTTCTAAAACTAACAAAGAAATTGGGGGAGGTCAGAGAGGCAATTGTGTGTTGGCAGTGTTTTCATTTCGATTTCATTGGAGAATGACATGGGTGTGGTGGGGTGGAAGGGGGTTGAAAAACCGTCTTTCAGTGTACTTAGGAGCCTGGGGAACATTTTCTCCCATTTTTTCAGAGGCGCAAACACAGCCCCGAGAAGGTAAATACCTTACTGAAGGTCACACAGTTCAGCTGTATTACAGTTATTTACACCTTATCCCTTGATGTGTTCCAGAAAGGATTTAAGGAGGCTTAGGTTGTCAATAAATAAAGGCCAAAACAGCACCCGGTCCTCTAAATGCCATCCAGTGTTGACTCTAATAAGCAGAATGGATGGGCATAGAGGAGAGTGAGGGATGCATTAACTCAGGCACCGCATCGTACCACGTCGTTTCTCCTTAGAGATCAGGGGCTCCAATGAGCAGAAGTCCTTCCCTAAAGCAGTGAAGGCAAATAAATGGCCTTACGCAGAGTACTACAGTCCACCCTCACTCCTCCACGCTATACCCACAGCACTGAAAGAAAGGCCACGAGTCTCACAGGCCAGAATATCAGGTGGGAAGGACCTCACAGACCACTTCCCCAAGTGTCGCCTTTTACATGCTAGGAAACTAAGGCACAGAGAGATCAGAGGGCTTGCTGGCCCAAGGCTGACAGGGTGCTCGGAGGCTGACCTGGAGCATCACTTCGATCTCCAGGTTCCAAAGCCAGTGCCATTCCACATCTTCATGATATTTCAGTCATGAGACCTCAAAGAGGCAGATTCTTTTAGGATCTTGGGAAATTTGCTCGGTCTTTTTTTTTTTTTTCCTTTTTCTTCTTGACATTGAGATCTCGTTTATTTATTTGTTTGAGCAGATGCAGGGGAAGGCCGGGCAACTAACATAAAGGACATAATGAAGGAACTATGTTTCCTGTCTTGCTTTTTAACCTTGAAGTTGGTATAATCCAGACTGTTATAGCATAATGATTAAAAGTTCTGAAATGTGACCGAACTGGGTTCAAATCACGGCTCCGTCAGGGACCTGGGGCAAGTTCTTAACCTCTCTGAGTCTCAGTTTCCTCGTTTGTAAAGTAGGAATAAACACTGTGCCTCTCTCAAAGCGTTGTGAGGTTTAAATTAAATAATAGATGGAAAGTGCAAAGTATAGTATCCAGCACAGAATAGGTATTCCAAGTGCCTATTTTAAGAACTGCTGACATTCCTAAGAACGTATCATAATACACACAAACTACTATCAAGGTCCTTATCTATCTATCATCTATCTATCTATCTACTTATTCTGCTTCCAAAATATAATTTATTGAGTGCCTCCTACATGGTTGGCATTGCTTTAGCATATGGGGCTACAGCAGCAAACATAAAAGGAATAATCCTGGCCTTACATTCCAGTAGAGGAGACAGGCAATAATAACAAAGATAAGTACAAATATAAAGGATGTTATATACTGATAAGTGCTGAGGGGAAAACAAAGCACGAAGAGGAATAGTAAGTATGGGGGTAGGGTCTGGGGTTTGGGGTAGAGTGGCTGGGAGAGGCCTCGCTGAGAAGACTTGAGAAATGACGGGAGAAGTGTGAGAGAGTGAGCCATGCAGATTTCTGAGGAAGAGCATTCCAGAAGAGGCAACAGCCAGGGCAAAGCTGTGGGGCAGGAACATCCTGGAGGAGCTTCCGAAGAACTGAAAGGAGCCAGTGTGGCCGCGCTGGACGGAATAAATAGAAAATGAATGAGATGAAGTCTGAGTGCGTAACAGGCCACATGGAGGTGGGAGGCTAGACCAGGTAGACCATGGATAATAACCTGACTTTCACTGGGTGTGATATGGAAACCATGGGGTGGTGGGGGTGGGGGTCTGCAGCAGAGAACTCATGTGACCTGATTAAAGTTTTCAAAGAATGTCTCTGATTGCCCTGTTGAGAACAGACCGACGAGGGCTAAAGGTGGAAGCAAGGAGACCTGCCAGGTTATTTCCAAATCATGACTGCCTTGGCCAGAGTGGGAGGAGTGGGGACACTGAGAAATAGCGGGATTCTGGGTATATTGTGAGGTAGAGCTAGGAAGACTTGCTGACACATTGAATGTGGAATATAAGAGAGACATGAGTCAAAGATGACCCTCAAGGTTTTTTAGCTTGAGCAACTAGAAGGATGGAGTTCAAATAACTGAGATGGATAAGAGCAGTTTTTGGGGGGCAGACCAGGAGTTCAGCTGTGTATCAAGTCAGCTGGATATCCTGACACTTTTATATGAAAGATCATTGGGCCCAATAGCACCAATTCTCTGTTATCCACACGAGATCAGCCAGGTGCTTCAGAAATCATCTGCTGTGACTGAAACAGCCATCCTAGACTCCTTCCACACCCTGCTTTCTCCTCCACTGCCCACAGGGGCTAGAAAGATGTAAACTGATTTTTCAGCAAGATATTATCGAGAAATTGTTTTAGCTATTGCTGCAAATACAATTCAAAACAAAACCCCGCAAACATTCTTGAATGTTGCACTATTTCACTCTAACTAGCTTTATCATTTCCTTCTATCATCAGAGATGACCATGGAGTAGCAGGTACTGAGAACACAGTGAAAAGTTTTGAGTTCTCACAAGCTTGTCCTTACAACTTTTCAGGAAGGAAACTAAGGGACCCTCACACTTTTACCCCCATTCTTCTGATTGGAAAAATAAAGCCCTGAAGGACCAACTGACTCTTTTTTTTTTTTTTTTTTTTTTTTTTTAATGCAAAACAGTTTAACATATATACTGTGCCTCGGTTTCATCTAAAGAAATAGTAAGAAAATGCAAAAATTCTTTCCAAAGTCTACTTTTCAAAATATACAAGCATGTCAAAATAACCACCTTTACTGTGTGTCTAATATAATCAATGACCACTACCTTTCTTTGTAAAAATGAACCCCCCTAGATTAAAAACTGTTGTAATAATAGAAACACATTTTTAACACATATTAAATGTGTTCTATGCCACAGGCATTGTTCTAACTGCTTTACTTCTATTATTTCATTCATCTTCACGACACTTTTAGGTATATACTATTCCTATCTTCGTTTCCAGATGTGAACATAGAAATATTGCCAGAATTTATGTTGAGGGATGTGTTCATTCTTCTTTAAAACTTGGGATACAGGCTAAATCAGTTCAACGTGACTCTTGGAGAGGCACAGGGTTACAAGGCAGAATTCTGATCTCCCGACTCTGTTGAACTCCCCCCAGGCTGCACCCTCTCACTTTAGCACATAGACACCATGGAGGCAGAAACTCAGGGGCACACATGTCGCTTTCTCCCTCTCTGTGCATATAACAGTGTGTATTTCAGTCACAATATTTCAGTGAGTTCAAAGCCCTGCGGTGCAGGAAGAATAAGCCGCGAGGGGAAGTAAGAGCGTTTCATATTCCTCCTTCTCCCCCATTTCCACCCCCCTACAGCACTCTAATTACAGTATGAAAGAGGCATCTTGACAGAGAACAAATGGCTGTGTTCTTTTCAGAGACGCTTTGTGCGTTTCTCTGAGAAGCTGCCGCAATCAGTACCCTCCCCCAAAGGTTCTGAGGCGCGTGAGGAGTGGGTGCGGCTGGGTTCAAGGGAGTGGCTGAGAGTTTATCACCAAGTTCAGCCATTATACACTGAACACTGTGTGGGCATTTTGAATTTCCCAGAATCCTTTGTTCCACCTCCCCAGATCATTTAAACATTAAAGATGCCTCTCAGGAAGGTCAAATCTTCTTGGTTCAGCATCAAAGGATTCTTCTCAGCATCAAAGCCCTTTCTTCTGCTTTGGGATGGACAAGCAGAACCAAAACGGAGGCCCAGAGCTGAGAGAACGGCAGTGGTGAAGGGTGAGGAGAGGAGCAGACATCTAGAAGGAAAAGTGGGAGACTTGCTGTAGGCTAACACACCAAACGTGAGCTCACCACACAGACAGGCTGCCCAGGCCTCCCCATTCACTGCCCTTTTAGATGTTCCACGAGGGGCTAGACAGGAGTTTACATCCTCAGGGTATATCAGAAAGCTCCTCAAACTTAGTTCCATTTCTCAGACGGAAAATCAAGGCTTAGAACAGCAGCTATACTTGCCCGAGTCTCACAGTCTATACTAAAAACAGCAGTACCTCAACCATTTCTGTTCACTGTAATTGTCCACTTGTTGGTGACCCTATTATGTTATAAACTCTCTGAGGGCAGGGACTGTGTCGAACTGTTCTCATTCAGTGTTACACCCACGGTGCCAGCACAGATGGGCTGCTCAACAAACATTTACTAAGTGAACGAAGGGCACCACACAGTAAGGGCAACCACTGGACACAGAGCAGGTTCGGATTTTGGAACAAGAGGCAAGACTGGGTCCAGTGGAGGGAGTGGGGCCTGTGCCGTGTCTCAGTCCCGGGTCCTGGGTGTGCAGGGTCAACAAGGGGTGGGAGGCATGTGTGGGTGTGTGACTCCAGCTTATTCTTTCAGGAGAAAGAAACTTCTCTTAGGCTTTTCTGCCTTGCTTCTGCTCAATCTCCTTCCTTCTCCTTGACACATGGGAATGCCTCAGCATCCAGGCCTAGGTCTCCTCTAGCCACTCTCCCTCCAGATGATCCTGTACAGGCCCACGGAATCAACCTCATCTCTGTATTATCAAATCTATAGCTCCAGCCGCAACTCACCAATGAGCTCCAAACACGTTTATGCAACTGTCTACTTGTGATCGGCACCTGGGATGGCAAACAGGCATCCCAAACTTAACATGGCCAAAATCGAATTTTTGATTTCTCCCCCAAATCCCTCCTCCTCTAGACTGCCCCACCTCAGTAAAGCATATCAGCCAAGCTAGGAGTCACTTTCAATTCTTCCCTTCTTCTCACTGCAACCCCAATCCAATCCAATCCAATCCAGTTCCTAGCCATCCAACTGCCTGCCTCTCTCCAACTCCACTGCTGTCCCCTGAGTCCAAGCTACTCTGCTCTCTTGCCTGGATGCTTCCTGCCTTCGGTAGCCTGAAGTAACCTCTCTAACTCACTTCTTGTTTCTACCCTTGCCCCAATCCCCCTATTTCCCTCATAGAAGAAAAATAAGGAGTGACTTTTAAAATAAGTCATGTTACCCTCCTGCTTAAGACTCTCCCCTGGCATCCCCCAGTTGTCTACAAGACCCTGCATGAGTCTGACTCCTGTCTGTCTCCTGGACTTCAGGGAAACTTCCCTGATCTCAGAACCAAAACTAGTAATCCCACTACCTGTCACACTCTATTACAACTACCTGTTTGATTTTCTTAATAACATTTGTTGCTACAAGATTACCTTGTTCAACTATTTGGTTTTTTGTCTTCCCATAAGAATGTCTTATGGGGAAAAAGGGGGTCTCTTCTGCCATGTTCACCATTATATCCTCAGTGCTCAGAACAGTGCCTGGTACTTAGAAGGAACTCAACAGATACTTGTTGAATGAATGAATAAAGGTAACAGAACATGCAGAATTATACATTCTTTTCTCTGGAGGTAAGTTACCATTATGAGTCATGACCATTGCATATCCTATCTACTGGTAGTGTGATCAATTCCTCAACCTCCAAGAATTAATTCTCAACCAAATCTAAAACTAAAATCTGCACCTTTTCTTAGAACATGAACTTTCAAAACCACTCCAAAGCTGTAAAGCATCAATCATGGCAGGAAAATCTTTAGTGTATTCTACTTAAATATTTTCGACTGCAATTGAGACCTTATCCTTCTGCGGTCTCACTTAAGTTGATGGTTATCATCTTTTATTCAGAAATCTTTCTCAAGTTGAGGATATTTAATAAATCACCATCTTCCTTAGCTTGTCTTACAGTTAAGCAGGGCTCTTTGTGAAAATGTAATTAATTATATTACCTCACTGAAAATTTCAGTGTCTCTTAGAGACAAATGCTACAAAAGCAGGTGATGTACAAGCAAAGATGTTCTCCTGAAAGGCTGGCATGCGGTGGACATTACTGTTCAGGACTATGTAGGCTATGCACTTTCCAACGAGGGCTCTGTAATAAAAACAAGATGTTCTGAGAGATAATTAAACATGCGCTAGAGTTTAAAAGAACTGTATTCAGACTCAGTACACCTAGCTTTGAATCACAGTCCATGGGAAAGTCATTCAAGCTCTCTGAGGCTTGATTTCCTAATAAATGGCACTGATAAAAACAACCTCACTGGGCTTCCCTGGGGCGCAGTGGTTGAGAGTCCGCCTGCCGATGCAGGGGACATGGGTTTGTGCCCCGGTCCGGGAAGATCCCACGTGCCGCGGAGCAGCTGGGCCCGTGAGCCATGGCCGCTGAGCCTGCACATCCGGAGCCTGTGCTCCGCAACGGGAGAGGCCACAACAGTGAGAGGCCCGCGTAACGCCCAAAACAAAAAAAAAAAAAAAAAAAAAAAAAAAACAACCTCACTGAGCCGTCGTGTCAATGGGCTCAAAAGAGCAAAGGTACCCATCATGGTGTGGAGCATGGTACATCTTAAATATACACAATCTGAGTTTGAATCTGAAGCCCCAAAGTAGCTAGTTCACTTAAAGTATAAAGCACTGTGAGTGGATGACTCTCGCTGTTCATATTTTATCACCTTGGGATATTAACTCAAAACAGGTATTTGGGTCAAGGATAATATAAATCAACACCAGAAAGGAAGGAATACCAGTGAAGTTCAGAGAGGAGAAAAGTACGTCTTTTGACAAAGTCTGTGTTACCAAACATTAGTAAACTATTTGGCTACTTCTAATTCTAACTGCTCACCTCACAGATTTCTGGATAACTCTGCCACCTTCAGAAGAAACCACTCCTGCATAGGACTTTTTGATGAGAATTTCCTTTAGAGAAGGTGTTCCAGAGTTTGGAACAATCAGGGTCATGTGTGCAAATGAATGCATTAGTCAGGGGCGGGGAGCTGCCAGCTTGGATCATAACCCTTCACCCTAGCATAGACTTCTAAGAACTTCCAAGCCCTTCCCTTAACGAAGTTTATCCTAATATATATATAGCCATCATAGATCTGCTCCTCACAGAGCAGTGGTACTCAAAGTGTGGTCCATGGACCAATGCCCATCTGTACATTGTTACTAGTTCATGATAAAATAAATTCAGAAATTAAAAGTGCTTAGTAACTTCTATAACAATTTGATAGATATTTTATGTCAATCGAATTTAAGAATACAATTGAGGGCTTATATTTATGTCTCTGTGTATTTTTATTTATTATGGTAATCCATTTTTGTGACAATTGCATTTTACAAAAGTATCAATACTCACTAGACTGGGAACGTTAAAAAGTGATTTTTCACTAAAGATAGTTGGAAGCACTGTCTGGAGCAAAACCAATGCTTTTTTGTGGCTGGAAGATGTGGTATTGAGATCATAACACTAATTACCATTTATTTTGTGTTTATGATATAACAGAAACTCTGCTAAATGTTTTATAAGCACTATATCATTTAATTTTCATAAAAAACACAAAATACATGCTATCATCTCACTTTTAAAAAGAGGCCAAAGGATATTAAAAAACCTGTTTGAAGTCATAAAATGAAGCAGTGATGGCACCAATATTCTTTTGACCACAAATAGCTCTAGAGAGGCAGATGAGAAGCCCGGAGGCTGGTGTCACTTGATGCCCTTATGATTATATTGGGAGCATTTAGTCACATCTTTTCGGTGTATCTTTCTCTTCTTTCTTTTTTTGCACCCTCCTCCTCTGCTTTTTGTTTTTCTTCTTTTTCATTCTTTTCTTTTCTGTTTTCCCTTCTGTCTCTCATCCCTGAGGATGGACTCAGCCAGAAGGATAGAGCCTGAGGTCACAAAAGCCCCTGAAGTGAAAGTTCTCGTCCATTTCCGGATCACAGGGGAAGAAAGGGATTCATATTTCACCATTAAGTATGACACCAGCTGTAGGTTTTTGGATGCCCTTTGATCAGACTGAGAAAGTTCCTTTCTATCATTAGTTTACTGTGAGTTTTTAATCATAAAAGATTAATGGATTTTGTTATATTCCTTTTGGGCATCTACTGAATTGTCACGTGTGCTTTTTCCCTTTAATATCGTTAATGTGGTGTATTACACTGATTGATTCTCAAATGCCAAGCCAACCCTGAACTCATGGATTAAACAACATTATCCTTTATAGTTTGCCAAATTTGACTGATAATATTTTGTTAAGGAATTTTGCATCTATGTTCATGATGAATATTATTCTTCAATCTTCCTTTCTAATTGTATGTTTGTCAGGCTTAAGTACTGCGGTTACGCTGTCTACGTCAAATGAGTTGGGAAGTCTATCCTCCTCTATATTTGAAAGAGTTTGTGAAGGTCTGGTATTATGTTTGGTAGAACTAACTGATGAAGCCATGTGGACTGGAGTTTTCTTTGTGGGAAAATTCTAAATTACAAATTTGATTTCTTTAATAGATATGGGTTTAATTAAATTTTCAATTTCTTGTATAAGTTTTGGCAATTTATGTCTTCAAGGAACTTGCCATTTTCTCTAAGTTGTTGAATTTGCTGGCATAAATTTATTCATACTATATCTCTATTATCTAATGTCTGTAGGGTCTATAGTGATGATCCCCTTTTTGCTCCTAATGTTGATAATTCATTTCTCTTTCTTTGAGATTTAAATTTCAAAGGCAAGTTATACAGTAAAGCAGACAGCATTGAAAGAAAAAGGCAGTGAACTGTAAAGAGACAGGAAAGATGAAAGGGAGGTTAATACAAACGTTAGACAGGATAAAGATCTTAAATAGGGCAAGTCAGAGTTCCATAAAAATAGAGGAGATGGAAGAAGAAGAGGAAATATTTGAAAAGATGCCTGAATTTCTCAGAATTGATGAAATACTCAAATATACAGATATAGTAAGCACAATACATATAAAAGCAAGATAAATGAAAGGCAACCCATAACAAGAACCATTAGAGTAAAACCATACAACACCAAGGACAAAGTCTTTAAAGAAGCCTAAGAGATTTTTTTAAATTATCATTTATCAAGGGATGTCAATTAGGTCTCATCAGTAATGCTGGAAGCCAAGATATAGGGATTATGTGTTTAGAATGCTGAGACAAAATAATTGTCGCCTTTGAATTATGAATCCTGACAAACACACTTTTAAGAATGAGGTCAAAATAAAGATATTTTTCAGATAAATAAAAACTGAAGGAACCTGCACCAAAAGATCTCTGCCAAAGGAAACTCTGAAGGATGTACTTTAGAAAGAAGGAAAACAGAGTACGTAGAGTTCCCTGTGCTATACAGCAGGTTCTTATTAGTTATCTATTTTATATATAGTAGTGTGTATATGGGAAAAGAATCTAAAAAAAAAAAAAGGTGGATATATGTATATCCACTTTGCTGTACACCTGAAACTAATGCAACATTGTAAATCAATTATACTCCAATAAAAATTTAAAAAATAAAATAACATGTTGAAAAACTAAAACCAAAAAAAAAAAAAGTTTACAATGGAAGAAAGAATGGTAAGCAGAAAACGTGGTAGACATGCAAGTAAATCTAACAAATATATTTGTTTAAAACTGTAAAGATTATATCTAAATTGTTGAATTAAAAAATTAGAACTTCACATTGATTAATAATAGCTTATAAGCCAAAAATCAGGTAATACAAGTAATTGAGTTTTTATGTTATGAGGTAGGAGGGTTAAGGCATTGAGTTTACAAAAATTTCATTAATTTAGAATGCCTGGAAAAGATTAAAATTTATCCACTAAAAGAAAAGAAATAGAATGCCACCTTCACATCTGATAGAAGGCATAAAGTAGACTAAGTGGAAAAAAGAATTAAAAAGCTGTGTGATCTTTGGATGATAATACTATGCGCTGAAAACCCCAAAGAATCTACATATAATCTAATAGAATTAAGAGAGTATAACAATATTAATGAATACAAATTATCAATTTCCAGAAATCAATGAAAACTAGATACCAGAGCAATTAGAAAATTAATAGCAAAAAGGCACCATTTGTAACAGCAACACAAATCATGAGGTACCTAGGAATAAATCTAACAAAAGATGTGTAAGACCTTTCTGGAGTTATGAAATTATATTGAAAGACATTAAATAAGGCACGAAAAAATGAAGATATCTATATGCTCGTGGATAGACTTCTTATTGTAAATATAAGTCTCCCTAAATCGCACTAGAGGATGCAAAGCATTCCAATAAAAACCCTAACAGATATTATCTTGGAACCTGATAAGGATGTTAGAATTCATATGGAAAAGAAAAGCACCAAAAAGAGTAAGCTGTCTTCTTATAAGTGGTGGGTCCCTAAAATGAAAATGGGTCCATTTCCCAAATTATTCCCCCCCCCCCCGCTCTCTCTCTCTCACACACACACACACACATCTAAGTCAGTTAAAGACTTACGTGTAAAAAGCAAAATTTTATAAAATTTTTAGAATATAAGAATATCTATAACCTTGAGGTAGAGAAGGATATTTTAAAGCAAGTTTTAAAAAACATAAACCATAAAAATAAGACAAAGAATTTAAAACTTCAAACTTCTGTTCATAGTTAGGACATGACAGAACAAAATAATGATGTGCTACAAGCTGTGAGGAGTTACTTCTAGACAAAATACTAACAGCAACAAAAGTAATGTTTACCTAGAACATACAAAGAACTCCTAGAAAAAGACAAATAAGCCAAAAGAAATATAGACAAAAGATGGAAACGGGTAAAATACAAATCGACAATGAACATTTGAAAATATGCTCAACCTCATTAGGAATCAAGAAAATGCAAATTAAAACGACAAGATGCTGTTTATACACATTAGGTTGACACAAAATCAAAAGTCAAAAAGTTTAAGTGTTAACAAGGATGGCGAACAACAGGACCTCTTGTAAACTGCTGGTGAAACTGTAAACTGGTACAATCACTTTAAAAAATAACTATGCATTGTCTCATAGAGTTGAAAATGCATATGACCTATAACCCCAGAAAACCGCTTCCAGAATCTTCGTGGCAACATACTTGCATTGGCAAAAAACTAGAAGGACCCACCAACAGGAGAATGGATAAATAACTTGCAGTACATTTACACAGTGGAATTCTACACAGCAATGACCCAAGATGAATAAAAACATACACAGTACGTTCCAATTCATATAACAAAACAATGATTTATTGTTTAGGGAAACATACATAGGTAGTAAGACTAATGAAAAGCAAAGGGATAATAAGTGCTACCCTTGAGGGGAGGTGGGAGAAGCAGGTGGAGAAAGGCCATTGGGCTCCACTGGTACCAGTAATAATGCTCTCTCTCCAGCTTCACTGTGAATACCCAGACACTCATTTCATTTATGTTTGTGACACATATACGGTACAAACCTTATATAAAATTACATATATATTTTTTCTTTTGTATATGAAATATTTCAGACAGAAGGGTTTTTGTGAGTCAATGAACCATGAGTCATGAAAACACATTGCTTCATGGTTATGAGGGTGTTGAGTTACCTTGAATAATAAGAAAAATAGCACTGACTAGAAGGGGAAGAGCTGGTTTCCAGTCCCGACTCTGACGTAGCCTAACTGCGTGATTCTGGCTAAGTCAACAGTCTCTGTTCCTTACAAAATGGGGATAATAATTTCTCTTGAAGTTATGGTGCAAATAAAAGAATAAAAAATATATACAAAGGTGTTCTGGAAAAGGTAATAAGCCATATATAATATGAAATATATATATATATATATATATATATATATATATCAAAAGACCCTAAAAACACATGCAGGAAATAATTTTTCTTCCAGTTCAAGAAACTGTGTCTGTCAGCTGCATTCTTTTATAGCTGACCCAATGCCCCTTCTTATAAAAATGTATGTGGTGGTCGGAAAGCACGTTAATATTTATCCTCACCAAGTTCAGTGGGGAGCATCTGGGCTCTCAGACCCAGCTGCCTGTGTTCACTTAAACAGACCCTTTGGCATGCCTTCCTCCCAAGCCTGCGGTTACCCACCTTCTCAAAGGGCCAAGCTCTAGCCGGCTGAGGTTGGGCTTGACAAGCCAGAAGAGCTGTGAGGAACCCCAGGTCATTTAAGTCCCTAAGTAACACGCCCGATTTCCCAGCATATCACCCTGAGCGACTTTCCAGAGCAGACTGTCATAGATTCCAGAGCTCATTAAAGGAACATTAAAGATCAAGACAGAAGACACGAAACCCCCAATGGAAGACTGTGAAGGCTGGGGCGAAAGCGCCATCTGTTCTCCCTGCCCCGGCACCTGCTTCCCTGATAACTCCAGGGTCTCTGTTCCCATCTGGCTGCTGGGGGTTAGATGTCATACTTCTTCCTTCAAGGGGAGCCCTTCTGTACCCACACCAACCACCTCTCTTGAAATCTGTGATTTAAGAGTAACTTGTTGAAACACCACCCCCCCCACCCCCCACCCAGCCCCGGTCTCATGGT
>NW_006773751.1:637874-640770 GCF_000442215.2 Lipotes vexillifer
ATTCCTCTTGCCAAGGAGAGAGGAAAAGACAGGCAGCAGCCATAGTACCAATAGGCAGAACAATAAAATTAGCATCACAAGTCGCAGCCCAGGATCTCCACCCCTCTTTGAGGGGAGCTAGAGGAAAGTCCATTTTAGAGTGCTTTTAGAATTCCCTTTGCCCCTCACCCACAAGCCTGCTTTCCTAAACACCTCCACACAAGAGAACTCTCCACAGGAAAGTCCTGCTAGCATCCCCACCTTGGCCCGTCCCCTCTGGACATGTCCTCCCTGGATTAGGAGGGCCTTATGATTCCTGCTAGCCGCAATCCGAGCTGCAATATCTGGATAGTAATAAGGACTAAAGGAGGCTCATCATCTTGCTACCAGCCTGAAAGGCCAACACTCAGAGACACGAAGCCACTGCTTGGAAACCTGGGTTCTTATTGACCTCCAAGGCTCTGTAATCAATTTAATATGGGATGAAAGTGTGGTCCTCGGCACCAAATGAAGGGCTGGGGATAATAAGGATGGAAGTCAAATATCAAAAGGCACATCTGACAAGGGTAGATAGACAATAAACACTGAAGAGGAGTCAAGGGGCCTGGATTCCAGCCTTACTCTGACACTTGCCACCTCTGGGTCTTAGTCAAGATAATTCGTGGGGTGGAGGTGACTCTATGACCTCAGCCATGAAACATTCTCTAAGGGCCTTGCTAGCCTGAGCACTTTCAGATTATAACTCAAATGAAACCCAATGTTAGTTACATCTGATGCTCCCAGGAAGTGAAATTTACAGAACTAGGATGCGGGGCGTGAAGCATATGAAGAAATAGTCCAAGTTATATAAAAAGCAAAACAATCGGGGTACAAAATGAGTAAACTCTAGAAACCGGGGATAGTAAAACAATGAGATATAGGTGAATTATTCTAAACAGTCTTGGAAATAAAGTTTGAGAGGGTCTCTGAAAAGTAGGTATAGTCATGCTTTTCCCACAGAACTGAACATAGCACCTGGCTCATAGTAGGAACTATATTTATGCATTGAATGAATGAGACCAGGATGGAGAACATCTGCTGGAGAGGGAAACACCTGCCCCAAACATGGCAATTTAGAACATTAAAGGAAAGACTTAGGATCCTTCCAGAAGTAAAAAAGAGGTATGCAAGAGAGTCTGAGTCAGTAGGGGTAAGGGGACTGACCCCCAAGGAGGGAGATGGTACAATGCGCTGCTGTCGGTAGAAAGCAGACTGCGTTGGGTTAGTCATCCACAGGGTCCAGCTGCGTTCCCCTGGAGACTTGCACAAGGCCTTCAGAACACAGCACTGACTGACCTGAGGGGTACAGTTTCTGGCTGAGGACAACATGAAATAATAGACGTAAAAACAATTTGAAAACTTAAAAGTGAGCTATGTGCAACCCAGTTAGGAAAGGAAACATCTTTGTAAGCATGCACCTAAGGGGGAAAAAGTCTTCATTTGCTCATCAAATTCTCATTCAGCATCTATTATGCACCAGACATGATGCTGGATGATAAGTAGAATATAACATTAAGTATACTACTTATAACAGTATGTTACTTTACAGTCTGTAAAAAACCTTCACACAGGGTATCTCAAGAGTAACTCAGTCTCGAACTTCCCTGGTGGTGCAGTGGTTAAGAATCCGCCTGCCAATGCAGGGGACACGGGTTCAAGCCCTGGTCTGGGAAGATCGCAAATGCCGCGGAGCAAATAAGCTCATGCGTCATAACTTCTGAGCCTGCGCTTTAGAACCTGCAAGCCACAACTACTGAAGCCCGCATGCCTAGAGCCCGTGCTCCGCAACAAGAGAAGCCACCACCGTGAGAAGCCCACACACTGCAACGAAGAGTAGCCCCCCGCTCACCACAACCAGAGAAAAGCCCACGTGTAGCAACAAAGACCCAATGCAGCCAAAAATAAATAAATAAATTTATTAAAAAAAAAAAAGAGTAACTCAGTCTTTGCAAAACATTAAGCCCCCAAAGCCATATAGAATCCTTTAATTCAGGCTGTCAAACTGCACAGTAGAATTAATCTATTTATTTCCTGTAGCATGGTCCTAAAAGGGCAAAAAACAAAACAAAAACTCAAAAACTTTTGTTTAGGGAGAACATCCATCTAGAATGGGAAAGTGGTATTATCACCAAATGAGTAACAAAGCAAAGTGGCAAACATAATGAACAACAGAGGAAGAAAATCTGAAAAGAAACAGTCTCCTAAACCCAAGAATAAGCACATGGAACACAATTCTGTAAGAGACTAAAAATTTACAAGCTGAATAAAATTCAGTAGAAAGTGGGAACAAGAATCAAGAGTCTTAGGTTTTGGTACCAACTCTGCCTGTTTGTGTGGCTGCGGGAATTGTTTTTTGTTTCCAGTCATTCAGACACAGAATCTTATCCAGTGGTGCTGGATAAAGTGCCATTTGTTAGATTGGAAAATACAAAGATGTATAAGATACCATTCCGATACTCAAGTAAATCCAATCTTCCCAGACGACATGCAAGTAAAACAATAAAAAATGGAATATGCTATAAATGAGACATGGATGAAACAGGGAAGAGAGAGGCTCCAATTTTATGGGAGTAACTAGGGAAGGTGTCCAGGGAAGAAGAGACATTTTGAAAGATAAGTCGAGAATAAATAGTAATACCAGCCACTGAGAAAACACAGGCTGAACGGTGGGATTTGCTGGCAGAGATAATGAGGGCTCAGGATGGACATGCTGAGTCTAAGATGCCAGGGAGCACTAGGTGGGGATGTCTTGCCCTTCTTGGTCCTTCAGTTTCCTCACCTGCGATGAGTAGAACTGACTAAAAGATAGTTTGCATTCCTTCTAGTTAGGGTATCTTTGAGGGTCAGTTCTTTTTTTTTTTTTTTTTTTTTTTTTTTG
>NW_006773751.1:641331-646501 GCF_000442215.2 Lipotes vexillifer
GGGGCACGAACCCGTGTCCCCTGCATCGGCAGGCGGACTCTCAACCACTGCGCCACCAGGGAAGCCCCGTCAGTTCTTATCTTAAAGTCCTTGACATACTTAAAACTATTGTGTCCCATCCTCTTTGGAAGGAGGCTAAGCAAAACCTGACAAGGCTGACTAACTAGTGGTCCCATGGAGTCTTTGTGTCAGAGCTTGATCAGGCAAGGAGGCGATCCAGAGGCCAAGGGTCTGAGGTAACTGCTATGGGGTAATGCAGCTGTCATTCAAGCTGCTCACATAATGCTTTTGGCTTTCTGCCTCTTAGCCCCTGAGGCTGGATATGGCCATACGGCCAGTTCTGTCAAATGTGTTTGAGGATAAACACTTCACTGCCAGGATTAGAGCCTCCAGAGCTCTCTTTCCCCTTGTCATGGTGTGAGGAGGTGGCAGAAGTACAATAGGCAGAGGGGGAGAAGGAGGGGATGAGGTCAGAGAATGGCTGCTCCATCAGCCCAGGTCTGAGAGGAAGCATAATAACGAGCCCCCAGCCAGCTGGAGGACGGACGTGAACATGAGCAAAAGATAAAGCAACCCTGTGAGGTAGGTATTATTATCTTCTTTTTATAGGTTGGAGAACTGAGAATCAATGAGGTTAAATAACTTACTCACAGCTAGTAGGTGGTGGACCAGGATTCAAGCTCTTGTCGGTCTCTGTTCAAATACAACTCCGTTCCCCCCAAGGAGTTGACGCGATTTACTTTATTCTGTGGGTCGTAGGAAATTCTCAAAGGTTTTTACGTAAGGGGGCACCACAGTTAGATCTATTTTTAGGAAAATCGCTATGTTTTTTGCCAAAGACTAAAGGTGAGGAAGAAACACTGTTTAGTAGACTATGGCGGGAATCCGGGCCTGACGTGACCAAGGGCATTGACAATGGAAAGGAGGACGGATAGGCCAACAGATATTTCACAGAATAAAAAGGAATTTGTAGACCAGACAAGGAAGAGCCAGAAATTTCAAAGGCCCCCAGGATGGCTAAGTGGGTGTGTCAGCAGAGAGAGGAGGTGGGGAGTTTGGTATCAGAAGTTCATTTGGTTTGCAATAGGATGAGCTTAAAGTAATTCATTCAGATCTATCACACAATCGGGAAGATGGCTTTGCAGCAGAGGAGAGAAGCAAAAGTTGGGGATGTGGATCTAAGGGTCAGAAGGACAGGGAAGGCTTATAGCTGGGGGAGTAAATGAGACTTCCCAGGAAGGGCAGGGCGATGTGGCTCAGAATGGCTCCCTACGGGGAGCCAGTGCTTCACCAGGACCTAGAAAAAAAAGGCCAGCAAACAGAGGGAGACATTACTGATAGCTCTCCTCGACTTCTGGGCACGTGCAGGGACTGCTCATCTTCCAACTTTGACATTTGTTAGGCAAGGCTATGTGACAGGTTCTAACCAATGAAATGTGAGAACTGTTAGGTGGCACTTCTGTGCCAGAAGATAGAACTGTCAGCCTGAGTCTCTGAGGGGCATCTATGATATGCAACCTTGACCGTGTAGCTTGAGTAAACAATAAACTTCTATTATTTCAAGCTACTGAGATCTGGGGGGGGTCGTTTCAGCCACATAGCTTAATCTATACAAATACTGAGAGGGAGTGGTCAGAAATCTAGGAAGTGAAAAAGAGAAACCTAAGAGAAGACGAAAGGTCTCCATGAAGTCAACATTTTCAAATACTGCAAAGCGTGGAAGAGTTTCATGACTGAAGAGACTATTAACTCGGCAATGGGGATTCCCTGGGAATAACTAGAGACAGGTAGGGGGTGTGGTGAAGTGTGCCGTCAAGTGGACTGATGTCTAGAAAACTGTAGAAACCAGTATCAGGAGGTTTTCTTTCTTTTGGCTCTTCCTTTCCGGACGCAGAGAGCCTGAGAGGCAGGGTGGCCTGAGCTGGTTTGCATGTGAATTAGAGAACACACAGTTCCTTGATTTGCCTTGGCCCTGTTGGTTGGCAGCCTACACACTTCTCACTGTGGCAGTTTTCATTCGCTCTAGCCCATTGGGTTGCCACATCCTTGGCCTGTGCTCTCACCCCAAACCACATCCCGTTGCCCACTCCCCCGCCCCCGGGGTTGGAGTTTCACGCATTATAGCACATTAGAGCTTGAGAAGTGCCCAGCCTGCTTTCACAAGGAGGACAGAGAAACCACAATAAAAGCCCACTCTCTGCCCAGGGAATCCTTCCAGAGCCACCTCCCCACAGCCGTGTTCATTCTCCTCACTCACTGACCCCTCCTACCCACTGGGTCCTCCAGCCTGTATCCTGACTCCTGTTCTCTCTGTAGCTCCTTAGATTGGGGGCCCAGATTTAGAACATCAGCCCTCACTCTGACTTTGCTCCCCTTCTGGGCATGGATCTGTTTGTCAATTCTGCACACTATTACGCAAAATAACGAATGGCCTGCCTATCCTAAGCTCCCCCCGGCCACTGCCCGCTCAGACCTGCTCCTTGCCCAGCCACGGGGAGGGGACAGATGCTGAGCAGCACCTCTCAGAACCCCAGCCCTGCTGTACTGTCCTGACGGCTAATGTGCCTTGGGAGTGTGGGCAGGGGCTCCCTCTGTCTCCCCCAAACCAAGCCAGCCCTAAGGGACACAGGAAGTAGAAGCTGTGAAAGCATACCTGTCCTCCACTTTCCCCCATTTCCCTGTTAACAAGTCCACCTCTTTCACATCTTTACACTGGGCCCTTTGGCATTATGCCCTTAGCCTCTCCTTGGCTTCCCTAGGACGCGTGGCCCCCTGAGTTTGCCTTCTTCCAATAGGCATCATCGCTCTGTGCATTTCCCAAGGGCCAGCAGAGTACAGGACAAAGCACAGAGTCTTTGGATTAAGAGAGCCCTGAGTTCAAATCCTGGTCCCTCCATTTACTAGCCGGGGATCCTTGGGCAAGTTACTTAATCTCCTGTAGTCCACATGTCCTCACTTGTAATATGAGGAGAACAAAGCCTACCTCACTGAGTTGTTAAGAGGATTAAATAGATAATATATTAAAATTTTCTACTATACTGTGGTTACTAGTAACCACATCTTTGGAACAAGATGTTTTAGCTTTTTCCAGACTCCTTCATCTTTTACAACTCCATTCCCCGACTATTAAAATGATTCTGGGACTTCCCTGATGGCAAAGTGGTTAAGAATCTGCCTGCCAATGCAGGGGAAACGGGTTCGAGCCCTGGTCCAGGAAGATTCCACATGCCGCGGAGCAACAAAGCCTGTGCGTCACAACTACTGAGCCTGTGCTCTAGAGCCTGTGAGCCACAACCACCGAGCCTGAGTGCCACGACTACTGAAGCCCATGCGCCTAGAGCCCGTGCTCTGCCACAAGAGAAGCCACCGCAAATGAGAAGTCCATGCACCGCAACGAAGAGTAGCCGCAGGGGCTCCCCTGGTGGCGCAGTGGTTGAGAGTCCGCCTGCCGATGCAGGGGACACGGGTTCGTGCCCCGGTCCGGGAAGATCCCACATGCCGCAGAGCGGCTGGGCCCGTGAGCCGTGGCCGCTGAGCCTGTGTGTCCGGAGCCTGTGCTCCGCAACGGGAGAGGCCACAACAGTGAGAGGCCCACGTACCACAAAAACAACAACAACAACAACAAAAAAGAGTAGCCCCAGCTCGCCGCAACTAGAGAAAGCCCACGCACAGCAACGAAGACCTGACGCAGCCAAAAATAAATAAATTTTTAAAAATAAGTAAATAAATAAATAAAATGATTCTGTCCTGCCTAGGTACCACTCTTCTGGGGCTCTGTTATTCTAAGATGCTAATAAATGAGTCATGCAAAGCTGTTGAAGGAGTATGAGGGAGAAACTGTGTAACTTTCACTATATATCGTGTTTTAGTCATTTAGAGGCTCTTACAAAGCCTCAACTCAAAGATACAGTGGATAATAGAAAAATTATGTTTCCACAGGAGGCTAGTTAAGATGCCCTTAATAATAATAGCTCTACGCAATTGAACATCCGTTATGTGCCAGGCACTGTTTAAAGCTCACTGCGTTTATTATCTCATTTAATCAACGCCAAAATAATTCTATGAAGTAATGCGATCCCCACTTCCAAGATTGGGAAACTGAAGCTTACAGACGTTGGAAAATTTGCCCATCATCACACAATAGTAAAATGAAGAGTTAGGATTTAAACTTGAGCTCTCCAATCCCAAAACCACTATGCTAGACAGTCTCCCGGTTTTGGTAAGGGACTCTTCCAAAACATTCCCATCAGGGGTTGCCTTTTTTTTGTCTGTATTTACCCCCAGCACTGTAAAATCCTAATGACTGTTCATTATGTCCTTGTTAGAAGCATATATGTTAGAGATGACCAAACACAGTAAGAAAAGCCCTAACACTCACTAATCACTTTATAAACAGGGGCTTTATTATTACTATTACTGTTATGACGTACAGCCCTTTGCTACAGCTCCTAGATGTGTGTGCTTACAGGGGAATGGTGACTATTATTTTTGATTTTTCATTTATCTTTAAAAAAAGGCCTTTCTTTTGAAACAATGTGCATCCTCACATGTAACCACAAATCTCAAAGCCACGGTCTCGGTGGAATGAATGCTCTTTCAGTCCTTTCAGAAGCATCCTAGCCTACCTTCTGTGCCCGGCATGTCTGTCACAGTGCAGAGTGGCTGACAGAGGGACACAGCCATAGTCCTCCTGAGAGACAGCTCAGAGCTCCTAGAAGATGAAAGAGTTGGGGAGGTGTCAAAAGAACTAGATAAGCAGGAGTCCTTGCCCACAGGACAGGTGCGTAAGTCCATCTTCCTAAAACACTATGTCCCGCATGGTCATCCTGTATCCTCCAAGCAGTACACACAATGACTCACCCGCCTGCAGGAGCAAACCTAATCCCCTCTTTTGTGAGCCCTGCCATCATCTGGCCAGACCCAACTATAAGCCAACCCTGTTTGCACCACTGTCAAATGCAATGTCCTCTATCTCACAAATAAATTAGGGCCTCAAAGCTGATGCTCGGGCTTCCCTGGTGGCACAGTGGTTGAGAGACCGCCTGCCGATGCAGGGGACATGGGTTCGTGCCCCGGTCCGGGAAAATCCCACATGCCGCGGAGCGGCTGGGCCCGTGAGCCATGGCCGCTGAGCCTGCGCGTCCGGAGCCTGTGCTCCACAGTGGGAGAG
>NW_006773751.1:646671-656520 GCF_000442215.2 Lipotes vexillifer
AAAAAAAAAAAAAAAAAAAACCCTGGTGCTCATCCTATTCCTCCAGCCTGAAATGCTCCTCTCCCCAAACCCCACTCCACACCGTCCCTGGTTTACCTAAATTTTAGCCACCCTTCAAAGTCCAGCTCAAATCCCCCTTCTTTCCACAAAGCTGCTCTTCTGATAGAAGCCACAGTTGACCCCCAGCCACAGAATGCCTGTGACAGCGATCGCCAACGTGAAAGAATGGCAGGTTTAAGCTTCTTGGGGAGGACGTAAGCCCCAAGAGAAAGAACCAGTTCTCAGACTTCTCTTTCACTCACCTGGTTTTGGTGATCAGAAGGTCATACACCAGTCAAGTGTGCTACAAGGATAATTTCTGTTCTGTAACTATGCTTTCCCGGCTGACCTTCAATATAAACATCTAAGGGAGGCACACTGAAATTTCTGGATTCCTTGAATGTGACAAAAATCGCATCTGAGGTTGTACTGTATCATTTTAAATTGCACGTTTAAGGGGGAAAAAAAGACTTTCCAATCAAGCCTAACAGTACTGTGGGGATCAATATATTTCTTCTCCTCCTGATTATGGAACCAACTGAGATAAACAGAATATGCAGGCATCTGATACAAGAAGACAAAAACATCAGCTTTATTTCGGATCCAGCCCAGTGGAGACATGGCTTCAGCTCCATCTCTAATGTTTGCTTCAGCATTTTGAGCCACCCAGACATAGGCACAAGCTACGAGTCTAAGCCCGCCCTATTACAGGGTGCTATCCCTGTAAGCCAAGAGCCAGAGGAGGCGAGGACACCCACACCTGGAGGGCAGGCCGGCCCTAAAAAGGAGAAAAAGGCTGAGGGAGCCATACCCAGTTCTTTTATTCTTACCAGTTATGAGTCAGGAGGAATGAATGAAGGATAGGGAGAGAAATGTAGTGTTTTCCGGAGGAAGGTCCTCCGCATGGATACGTGAAGCCAGAGAAAAAGGAGGTCCCCTCACTAATAAATGGGTCTAAAATATTGGAAGTGTAATGCAATACTAACAATGTAACTGGTTAATATCTGCAGGAGAGATTGGTAGATTAGTCTCTGCTGATCCAAAGGACTCACTCAGTGTGATTTGCTAATTTCAGTGGCGTTGCTGTCCTTCTTAGGGGTATAGGGGCTCACCTGTATGTCGTCTGTTGAGCTTGATGTGCATTATGGCCAAAGAGCCCTTTGTTAGAGTCTGGCCAGAGCACATATAATAAAAAGGGCCTGAAACCTGAACCAGAATCAAGCACTCATTCATTCATTCAACAAACATATATTAAGTAATTATAGTGTGCTAACTACTGTGCTTGGCAGCAGAGATATAACAGCGTACAGACTAATGGGTACCCATGTCAAGCAAGCACAAGGTGGCAGCAGGATCCCCAATTTCACGCAGTTCTAAGAACAAGGCTGTTAATTCACTGATTGGTTCAAAATGCTGTAAGATAATCGCTGATTATATGAAGGAAGGATATGTATTGAAATGTCCACAGCTATTCTAATGAGAAAAAAAATGAATGATATTTGAATAAGGATAAGAGAACACCGAGGGGTTGCTTAATTAAATATACCTCTTTTAAGAGTAAACAATTCTAAGATGCTCTGGGTGCATTTCCAATTTGAGTATGGCAGACAAACCAACCATTACCTACAAATCCTTCTCAGCCCTCACATTTTACGCTTCTCAATGCTGCCTTCTTTGGTCTGAACCCTACACAGTTCTGGGACTGGGGAGAAGAGCTTTCTAGTTATAATGAGTGCCCCGTGATGGAGACTTTCTGTTCTGAACTGTTGTGGTGAGAGGGATACAGCGCACACGGTCACTTGAGTGCCAGGGAACCCGCAGGACGAGAGCCCGGCTTTCAGAGGCTTCCCCCCCCACCACCACCACCACAATATGCCTCACACACAATGCAGTTTCCTTTGTCAGAATCTCTTAGCCTCGCATTGTCCGGGGCCCAGGAGGTTGCGAGAAGCATGGTACGCGGCCCGGTAATCCCCGCAGTCTCTGCCCCGCTCTCGGCCAGGAGCAAGCAGCTCCACAGTCCAGGTCCCCAGGGAGTGGCAGGATGTGTTAAGAGCCTCTTCAGAGGTGTCCTTGGCCTCATGATCACTGCTTTATTATTTGTATTATTTTAATTCTTTCCTTCTGGGCTCCCCTGCTTCCCCTGCAAAACTAGTTCAGAGATGCCATTTTGGAGCTCATTATGTTGTCATGGCAACTAGAATTCTCAAAGTTTATTTCTCCTCCACTTCTCCCTTCCAGGAACTCCTTTTCCCTCTTCCATCTCTTGCCGCGTATATGTTTGGCGCATGAAACAAAGCATGGAAGAAAACACGACCGATATCACCGCCAGGTAAATTTTCTCACACACTTTCTACTTCAGCACTGCTTGTCCCCCTGGGTATTTGAAATTGCCCCTGTTCTCACAATATCCAATTAATATTCTTAGGCTTCAAATCCCTGTGATGTTTGGGAGCAAGGCCTTGGGTAACAGCCATCAGCTGGCCCCTCTCTTCTCTCCTCCTTCTCTCTTCCTGCAGAGAGAAGCAGATTTATTCCTTCCTGCTTATATAAACCATGCCCATGCTGTGTCTTATTTATCATTTGTTAGCCCCTGAAAACAGCATTTAAAAAAAGAAACAGCCACAACTGTACACGAAGGAAAGTGAAAACACCTTGGGTGTGGGCTCTCTGGAGATCAGAGGAGCTACTACAGTTGCCAAAAGGAAAGGCAAGGCAAGCCCCAAAGAGAAGTTACTACATTGATTGTTTGATTATAACATTAACCTTTGCTATCAAGAACCAGATGGAGACAGAGAGGGACAGGAAACCAAAACGAGGAGGAGAGAGCCCTGAACTTGCACGCTGAACACAAGCCATCGCGAGAGGCTGGCGCTTGCTCCCACCTGCTTCATTCACTTGTGAGGAGGAAGCTCTGAGCTCTGGCATGCTGGGGCACCTGTAGGTGAAATGGTTGTCTGGGCCACACTGCTGCTAAAGGAGTTGTCACCCCAAGGACTCATGCTCTGGTTCTCTGCGCTGGGGTCTGGGTGACCCAAGAGAGGTGGTCAGGACAAAGTACACCCACGAACTCCCTCTTCCTGACAGCCCCACGCCTCTGCCGCTCTCCCCACTGGGTGGAGGGAAGATGACTGGGACAGAGAACATAGGAATGCTAGGCTGAGGGGGGTACGAAACTGACACAAGGGGCCTGACCCCGACTATGGGACAGTGTCCTGAGGCTCTACGTCTGAATGACCCTCTGGCTACTGAGATCCAATATTTTTAATTCACAGACCAACTGAGTTTGAGATTAGACTTTGTGACATCACCAGTGATGGATGAGTGCTTTTTTTGTTGTTGCTTTTGTTTTGTTTGGTTCGTTTGTTTGTTTTGCGGTACGCGCGCCTCTCGCTGCTGTGGCCTCTCCCGTTGCGGAGCACAGGCTCCGGACGCGCAGGCTCAGCGGCCACGGCTCACGGGCCCAGCCGCTCCGCGGCACGTGGGATCCCCCCGGACCGGGGCACGAACCCACGTCCCCTGCATCGGCAGGCGGACTCTCAACCACTGCGCCACCAGGGAAGCCTGGATGAGTGTTTTAATTGAGACTCTGCTTACTCATTATATCATTCATCACTGTTAACAGAAGGAGATCTCCACTTGCTTAAGTCATAAAAGCTCCAGACTCCAGCATTGCTTAAATTGGCCCATAACAGGATTAGCTGCGTAGGCGAGAGAACTAAATAATGATAAAGGGAATACTGTACTCCACAGCAAGGGGAGGGGAGGGTGAAAAGGGAAGGAAAGCTGAGTAGAGCAAACGCATGTTGGGATAAACTGGAATGGTGGGTGTGCTGGGGAGAGGAGAAGGCGGGGGGAAATGGGTAAGGAGAAAGGGGGGTCACGCTGACCTCAACTTTCAGGACTTGGGCTGGCCTTGTGGGATATGACACGGGTGTCCTGCCCAGCCCACGGCTTCTAAGCAGCACACCTACCCCCAGAGCACCTGTCTCCTCCCCACTGAAGGATGTTCTCATTCTGGGCAGTGGACCGACCACCTGCTCCTCCAGCCCACTCCATACCTCAGGCTCTATTCCCACTCTGCTTCTTTTAACTTACCTGGACACTAACCTCAGAAATACTGTTCCTGGCACATAGTAGGTGCTCAGCAAATGCTGGATGAATGAAATATTCCTTGAATGGGCAGCAAGCAGTGTATGCTCTGGATGGCCCACTTCATATCCCCTCAGGTCCCCTTTGAGTTGTCCTGAAGCTGCGGTGGACGGGTCCTGCATGCTTTGACAAATGTGACAGCCCCCACTTCAAGTGCCCACATCTTTCTGTTTCTCTGCCTGAGGGACTTCTCCAGTCCCCCAGGGGCTTGACCAGCCCACAAGCAGGGCAGCCCCAAAGTGTCATCACTCAAGGAGGGCCAGGAATTAAGGGAGATTATACGTAAATACATATCCCAGTGGCTCAGTCCTCAGTGGAGCAATTCTGAAGCATATCCTATATGGTTCCTTAGAAGGTTCCCAGTGGGTTAAGCCTCAGCAACCCATACCAGAAACTCTCTCAATTAATACATATTATTTGGCTTTTCCACTTCTGTCTGAATTTCTCCATTCTTTCCCTTTTGCAGCTAGAGATCACTTCCCAAATAAACTACCTAGCCCCAATCCTTTTCTTAGGATCTTCTTTCAGAGGAACCCAGCCCAAAACACTACCTGGGAGCCAGTCAGTCCAGCAAATCATTTTCCTCCCTGACAAAAGGATGGGAAAAAGGAACGGGTGACATTAAACTTGGGGAGAACAAAGGTATGTCATCTCAAGTATCAACGCCTACTTTTCAAATTTTGCCAGGACCAAATCTTGACCAGGGTTGAAAGATTATATACATGGACCAGAAACTCCTAGAAAGAAAAGGTTAATTTCTGTTTAACTCATCTGTAAAAACGACCAACCTAGAGATAGCTATTTGCCACTGCTTCTAAGGGCAGTGCTGAGAAAAGGGGCCAGAAATGAGTGACTGAATGAATAACATCCTTCTTTTCCGGGGAGCAGACAATCTGGGACATGACTTGGCCTTGAGGTTCCCTCTGACCGTTTTAGATTTTTACTATTCACAGGTGTATGCAGAGGGAATGTAGAAGGCAGAGATATCAACAAAAGCATAGTCCTGGATGCCGGCTCATTACCTCTGGAAGGAATATTAAGTTGCTTGATCCAGTGGGGCATCTTTCACTGATGGTTAACACAGAGGCACCCTTTTTAACCCCACCGAGTGCAGAACAGGGGGTGCCCCACACAGATTAATGAACACATTCAAGATACTATTGCTTGTTAATTTTTTTGTAGCCCCACTGGTTGGGAAGTGACATTTTCAGAATAACAGACACTGTCCTTCTAGAGCAAAACACATGCCATCTCTCCAGTGAGGGAGCCCTTGTGCCAGGCTGAGAAAGGTATGTCTACAGATCTGACACCTAGGTCAGACCCATGTTCTCTCAAGTCTGATGTTTTTCACCCTAAGACAAGAGTTAGAGCTGTTATTCAAAGCCTGTTCATTTGCTTCATAACATGCACCATTAATACGGTGCTACTTGCTTGTTTTCTGTCCTGGCCACTAGAACTTCATGACTATGAAGTTCATGAGGGTGAGGGACTCCACTTCTCGTCCACTATCAAACACAGGTGCTTAATAAATGTGTGCTGGAAAAAAAATCTTCATAAATCATCAAATGGGTGTTTCTTCTCCTTGCCTTCCTCTACTTAAAAAAATTATCTCTTATCTCCTTCTCTCAGTTCTGGGTCTCAGATACCCGCTGGCTGAGGCATTGATGTCTGCTAATAAGAGCATCCCTCCCTTGTGTTATATCTGACCATTGGGTACTGTTCTAAAGGAAGAGCATAATGTGAAAAAAGCGGGGGCAAGGTGATGGAAGAGGTACTTCTCTGTGTACAGCACACAAGGTCGTGGGGGGAGTGGGGAAGATTCGTGTCCCATTTTACTGCCATTTCAGTCAACTCTGGTGAGACCAGAGTCTCAGAGGAGACCTCCTCTGGTCTGGTCAACTTGAGCTTATGGATTTGTCAGCTGGTAAACAGATTGGTTATCAAGTTTAGTTTAACATGGGTAAGAGTAATGTAGCCCCTTGAACAGGCTTTGGGGTCCCCTCCTGTTCTCTCAAAGCTCTCAACAGCTGTTCATTTCCTGGGTTCTCTATGGAACACACCATCTCCGTGTTCTCCCTGCGTAACAGAGTTTGTTTGCTTCCTCATCAGGAAAGAGTAATTTCAATATTTTTGTTAAATGAGGAATATTTGGGGATGCAATGATAATTAAGTGTTGAGAATGTAGTGATGCACTTGACACCGAGGGGAAAATAAAGAACTTTTAATTCAACTACAACTCTAACGGCATTGGAACTTAACAGCTAGAAATGCCAAGTACCCAGTATATAACCAAGTTATAAAGACTGTGATTATCAACCGGGGAAATTGGGAGGTATTATTTCAGCCACCTCAGTGTGCACATGTCTGCAAGCACACAGAAAACATGTCTAATTATAGGGGCTTGACTGTGGGCTATAAGCTCAGAATGAAGTGAGGCTCTAATACTATTACGAATTTCTATGCGGTGAAATCAGTTACTGTGAGATTCCACAGACAAGAAAAAGAGACATTGGTTCAAGCAAAAAAATTTTTTCTAATGTTGAAAAGACTAAGATTTTGGCATAAAAGCCACAGTGAAATGAGCATATGGGATGAATTTTGTCAGCAAAAAAAATCTGTTAAAAAGCCCCTCAAACAGCAGTGATTTGATACAGTGGCTTATGTCCATCAATCTGATAATGACAAACGTTCCTTCCTTCTCCCTGTAATGGAGAAGGTCTAAGCACAATTCTTAGAGTTGTTCCTTGACACCAGCAAAAGAATGGAGTTCTGCTACAGTCATCTGTGCTCCGCTCTCCAACTAATGTAAAACTTGGGTTTCAGGGAATTATAGCCACTGAAAACAGTGCCCAAAATCTCAGGAAAATTTCTGACAAATGCGGACATCCCATACACAGGAAGACGGCCTTTGATTTGTTCACTAGAGGGTATCTACTGGGAGCCCACTGAATGCCTGTTAATTACGCTTGCCAAGTGCTGGGGAAAGGAAGGTGAGCTCACCATGGTGCCTGCTTTCATAACCCTATGAAAGGGGCAGAGACCTCCACAAATAGCTATAAAATAAGACAAGGGCTCTAATAGAGGATTACCTATAGTGCAAGAAAAACACAGATGAGGGTACTTAAGGGGAATTTGACCCTGAAAGATGAGTCAGAGTTTCCTAGTCAAATAAGGCAGGTGTGTGAAGGGGGATATGGTGGTTCTTTCTAGGCAAAGGGAACAAAGGAATGGAGGTGTGTGTACCTGGGGCATCCAGGAACAGCGAGTGTGTAGCAGGGCTAAAGGAGAGGGAACATAGATAGCATTGAGGCCAGAAAAGTAGGTTGGGCTAAGCTTTGAGGAGTCTTGCAAGACAAGGACCATTTCTTTGGACTTTTTAATAAATTGATGATTAAAGAAGCTAGCAGTTGAAGATGTGTTTGTGATTATCCTGTTCTAAAGCCTTTAACTATTAAAATTAAAAGTTATTAACTCCATATTCGTCTTTCCAATCCGTCCAATGTTGGTTTTGTTGTTGCTGTTTATTCTCTTTTTCTGAGAACTTCCTGGTCCATAATGTTTAAAAACATGATCTATCTAATAATCATTGGTTTACATTACTTAGATTACCTTAAAATTTCCACATAAATTGTGATATTTTTTAGTGTTCATTGTATATTATTATTTAATTTTTAAAAACCAGCCAGTGAGGACAAAGAAAAACCAGAATTCTCACTTTTGCTGGCAGGAATGTAAAAGGATACAGCCGCTCTGGAAAGCAGATTGGCAGCTTCTTATAAAACTAAACATGCACTTACCCTATGACCCAGCAACTATACTCCTGGGCATTTATCTCATGGTTATGTTCACACAAAACCATGTAGACAAATGTTCAGAGCAGCTTCGTCTGTAATAGCTCAAAACTCAAAACAACTCAAATGTCTTCCCAAGGGGTGAATGGATAAACAGACCGCGGTACATCCACACCATGAAATGCTACTGAGAAACAAAAGGAATAAGCTATTGATACGTGCAAAGATCTGGATGGATTTCAAGGAAACTATGCTGAGTGAAAAAAAAAAAGAGTCAACTTAAAAAGGTTATATACTGTATGATTCCATTTAAATAACATTCTTAAAATGACAAAATTAGAGAGATGGAGAACAATTGAGTGGTCACCAGGGGTTGAAGAGTGGAGGACAGTGGGTGTGATTACAAAGGGGTAGCATGAGGAAGTCTCATGGTAATGAAATAGTTCTGCGTCTTGATTATGGGGGTGGTTACACAAATCCACACTTGATAAAACTGCATGGAACCACACACACACAAACACACCCAGGAGCGCATGTAAAACCAGTTAAATCTGAGTAAGCTCTACAGATTGCACCAATGTCAGTTTCCTAGTTTTGGTATTGTACTATAGTCATGCAAGATGTTATCACTGGGGAAACCAGGTGAAGAGGATACAAGTCTTCCCTGCACTTTTTTTTTTTTTTTCAACTTCCTGTGACTCTATAATTGTTTCAAAAAAAAAAAAAAAAAAAAAAACTTTTAAAAAAAGCTAGCCAGGTCCTCCACATTGAAAACTTCAACAGCTATTTTTTAGTCATCTTTATATTGACTCTATGATTCATTCAGCATTTGGGATTTTCTCATTCCTTTTAGAAATCCTGTATTTCTTTGCCCTCTATGATGTGACGCTTTTGTGATATCCTTTTGACCAATCTTGATATTCCAATTCTTTAATAGCTAGCGTTCTAGAAATCTTTATCCTTGGCTCTGTTTTTTCTTCTCTACATGCCCTCCACGGATAACCTTATCTATTTGCGCCATCTTCTCTACTACGTTCTGAGAGTGTGTTGCATCTGTTCTCCCTCTGTTCTCAAAACACAGTCATTGGCTGATCCTATCTACTTGTTAGGCCCTCCTGAACCTCAAACACTCTCTGTCTGAAATTGAATGCATATTCCTCCCAGAACAGAGATGTTTTTCTTCCTATATTATTCATCTCAGTAAATGGAAAACGGAAGTTCTCCAAGACATTTGCAAGTGAATCTTGGGATGTACCCTAAATAATCTTCCCTCACCCATTACAGCCAATCATTTACGTTGTCCTGACTATTTTACCACCTAAAATCTTCACCTCTGTTTTCCCTTTTTCATTTCAGCCATCAGTGCCTAAGATCCTCACTTTCTCTCCACAGCTAGAGCTCTTCACAGTCTTATTACTAATCAATCCCCTTTTATTTTAAACCACCTTCCCTAAACCTCAGCCTAAAATTCAAAACTAACTCAAGTTTTGTCTTTTGATCTTATTAATGAATTATGGTAGTCAGCACATTTTTATTTTTATAAATTCAATTTATCAATTGTTTCCTTAATGGCTTACTGATTTGTATCATGTTTAGAAAGGCTTTCCCCCTTAAAGAGTTTTAAACAGTCCATAATCTTTTTGAATATTTATAGTTTAATTTTAAAAACATGTGTACTTGCTCCACCTGCAATTTACTTTGGTATAAGATATAAGACATGGGGAGCCAATTCAACTTTTTCTTTACAAGTGACTGGCCAGTTATCAACACAATTCACTGAAGAATTTCACTAATTTGAAATGACACTTACATACACTGTAAGTTCATATATATATATATATATATATATATATATATATATATATAT
>NW_006773751.1:656568-684046 GCF_000442215.2 Lipotes vexillifer
TTTTGGTCCTTTACTACATCAGGCCACACTGTTTCAATTACTGCAGCTTTAGAACACATTTTACTACTTGGAGAAAAGTCCCTGTTCCTCACTGTTCTAAGAAATGTCTTGGACATTCTTATATACTATCGTTTTCAGATAAATTTCCATTTAGTAAAGTAAAAATCTTATTTGCATTTATTAATATTCAAGTTAAAGATGAAACTAGGGAAAACAGACATCTTTGCCATCTGAAGCATTCCTTTTCGAGTACAGTGTTTGTCTTCTTATTTACCTAAATGAGAATAAACGACTTAGAATCTCCCGCTGTTGGAATTCAAGCTCCACAAGGGCAGGACTTTTTGTTTTGTTCTGTGCTATATTCCCAGTTTCTAGAACACTTTCTGGCACAGTAGAAGCACAATACCTATTTGTTGAAAAACTGAACAAATGAACACATAAATTATTCTATTATTTAGGCAATAGAAAGCCATTATAAATAATTAAGGTACACAAACTGTGTAATTAGATGTCTAGTTAGGAAAGACTGCTTTGATCATGGAGAGCAGGTTGGATTAGAGTAGGCAGAGCACTTAAAGAGGCAATTGCTACAGTCCAGGATACAGCTCATGACACCTTTCAAAGGGGGAATCAGTAGGTCTTGATGAGCAACTAGATGCAGAGAATAAGTAAAACGAAAGGACTAAGGTTAACTAAGGTTACTATCTTGGATAACTAAAGTGATAAAAGATAACAGAGGGAGAGTATGGAAGAGTAGTGGGTGTTTTTAGTGGTGGAGTAGGGGAATGAGGCAATTAATTCAGTTTAGAGCATCCTAAGTTTGAGACATGTAAAGGGACACCCAAGTGAAAATATCCCTTTTGGAGCTTAGTAGCAGATGGGTAAATTAAATCCAGGCTGGCCTGGTAATAAGCCATCTTCTTAAATATAACTTTATATTATATTATTTTATTAAACACAAATTAGCTCCGCCTCTGAAAAACAGATAACTTAAATGGGATTTTAAGACAGAAACAGTCTTAAAAGAGGCTTAAATATAGTGTGCAAGTGTGCAATACAGTGTACACGGTACAAGGCAAATTCAGAGAACGGTATAGTCACCTACGGGGTCCTTAAGTACTTAATGGAGGAACAAAGACTGGAAAACAGCATGTATATAAAGTTTGAGCATGAATATAAGCATCAAGTACATGTGAGGAAATATGTGTGTGTATGTGTGTATGCATATAAATATGTGTGTATATTGGTGTGTGTGTGTACAAATGTATGTATGTACACACACACACATATAAATAAAGGTATCAGAGTGTTCGAGGATGAATCTCGAACCTAGTTATTCAGGTTATGGCAGAGGAGATAACAGTATTGTTTCAGCCACCTAAGAACTTGGCCAACTAAAAATTTAATGCACGGAAAATCCTATAACAGAGAATGGAGGCATTTTTATATTTAGCTGTAGTCTTCATCACCAGAAAGGCACCTAATGCATTCCAGGTCTAATGTTCAAATTGCTCTAGAAAAAGTATGAGTCCATGTAAAACAGTACTTTGTTTTGAAGATTTATCTTGACTGTCCTACTCACTGATTTCTCTATTCCTTTTCTGTTAACACTTTGACCCTGCCTCTGGGAGCTGACCTTTCTTGATAAGATTGTTAGCTTCGACCAGATACGACTTCACCGCTCCACCCCCACCACACACATATTCAGACAATGATCCTCCCACCTTGGCCCAGGCCCTCAGAACCATCTATCCCAGTGCAGCCCCTGCTCCCCCAGATAAATAAAAGAGTGCACTAGAGCTTGACTTTTGAGAGGGAACCAAATTTTAAACAATAAAAGAGACCTAGAGCCTTTTTCCTCTCAAAGCATTACATTTCACATTCACAATCTCAGCCCATAAAGTTACCAACAAGGGTGATTTCAGGGTATTGGCACTGATTATACTTCTTCATATTAGTACATCTTAAAATGGGGAGTAATATTCTAGAAAATAGAGATTACATGTGCAACACTAAAATATAAGTTACGTGAGGGGAGGGATTTTTCAATTCCAGCATCTAGAACAGTGTTTGGCACATAGTAAGTGCTCAATAAATATCTGTCAACCTAATAACTAAATTCAAAAGAGCATTTGGTGGTTTGTTGGAGCATGTATGTAAATCACACCGCTATGTCTTGAATAGAAGCTGAGCAGCAAAGATTCTACTGGCAATACCCAACTCCAGAATGGGAAAAAGTGTTCTGTGTAACCAGGAGCACTGGACTAAGGACACCACAGAACACCACAGCCTTAGATTTAGGATTTAAGGCATGTCGCTTGCTCACTTTTGAACTTCAGTCTCCTTAGTTGTAAAATAACAACACAGTTCCTAGAGTCACTATGAGAATTAAACCAATGAATACCCATGAAATGCTTTCTAAATGAAGTGCTCTACGGTGAAAAAAGAAAAGAAAAGAATAACTGCTTTAGTCTTTCTGTGCTTCCAACAGACTTAGTTGCCCACAATTCCCACTAGGATGACAGCTTTAACTATCCTTAAGTGATTGTTCCCTAAATATTTGCCACATGTGATTTATATGGATTAATATCCTCACTATAGAAATAGAAATTTTAAGTTCATGTGAAAAAGATAAATATGGCTAGAGGAAAATGGGCAAAGGACATGAGCAATTAACTAAAAGAAAAAAATCAATAGCTATGTGAAAACATGTGCAGTATGTGACAACTGTATGTTTGTAACACCTGTTAGATGCAAGCAGGGACCACCACTCTGCAAAGTTAACAGCCTCTCTTGGGCTTTCCCCTGGATCCCCGATGCTAGTGACTGTGCGCCTGACTTTCAAGATACCAGCCTCTTCATAGTCCTCTGCAGTATTATTCTCCAGAATGTCACAAGGGGGTAAGAAATCTTCTAAGAGGGGCCTGGTGTTAGTTGGTTTCCCTTCAATTCAGCAATTATGTACTGAGCACAAGATAAGGCACTAAGATGTTAAGAGAGGTCCAATTACGTGGAAAGCCATCTCCAACATAGGAAATAAAACCTGGACTTCCCTGTGGCTCAGTGGTTAAAAATCCACCTGCCAATGCAGGGAACACGGGTTCCACCCCTGGTCCGGGAAGATCCCACATGCTGCGGAGCAACTAAGCCCGTGCGCCACAACTACTGAGGCTGCGTGCTGCAACTACTGAAGCCTGCGTGCCTAGAGCCCAGGCTCTGCAACAAGAGAAGCCACTGCAATGAGAAGCCCGCGCACCTCAACAAAGAGTAGCCCCCACTCGCAGCAACAAAGACCCAATGCAGCCAAAAAAAAAAGGCAAGAAACAATAAAGAAAAAAAAAGAAAGAAAACCTAACAGGTGACAGGGACATTCATAACTCCAATACAAGGAAGACAGTGCATCATGGGCGGGACAGGAGAGTTCCGCCCCCTGATAACAGTCATATTCAAGACTCAAACTTTCTCAGCCTCCATTTCCTCATTTATTATAAAATGGGGTTAACAATACTACCTTACTCATGAGGCTGTTATAAAATTAATCAAAATAATGTGTATCAAGTATTTAGCACAGTATCAGGCAGATAACGAGCTTTCAATAAATGTTAGCTCTTTTCTTTAGCATTATTATTATTATTAAATGACATAACAAAATAGTGTAATGTTATACTGAGTAATAGGTTCTAATGGACAGGTACATAGTGCTATAAGAGCATATGGGAGAAAGATTTTAATCCTAACTGCAGAATGGGAGTGGCGGTATGGATCTGGAGAGATCTCATGAAGGAAGTCAAAGCTGAAACAGGTGATGAGGGATGAGCAGGAATTCAACAAGGAAAACTCAGGGGGCAAGGCTTACTCCAGACCACAGGAGCAGAGGGCACTGCTAAGAAACTGCAAGAGGTATAGTGTCCAAAGTGATGGCCACATGTGGAGGTACAGGGGTGTGGTCCAATGATCCACCATTACTATTCCCTCTAGGGAATAGGGTGCCATGGATGGTCAGCCCTACCAGTGGCATCTGAAAACACCCGAGTTCATGCTAATTGACTCAATGCGGGGACTTGGTAAGTAAAAATGACTCTCTTCCAGCCCTACCTACTGAGGTGTAAACCAAGGTCTGGAGAGAAGAAATCTGCTACTCAGAGCTAACACTGATTAAGTACTTACTATCTCCCAGGTACTGAACACTTAACATGAATGATCTGATTTAGTTTCCCCAACAATCCTACATGGTGGATCCTAGAATCCTTGTTTGCAATCGGGTAATCGAGGGTATAGAAAAGTGGAGCAACGTGCCTAAGGTCATGCAGATGACAAGTGATGGACATGGGATTCAAACCCAGGTACGCTCTCTACAGAGTCTGTATTTTACTAGTAAGCTATCCCCGTTGTGCAGAGGAAATAAGCACTCTGAACGGGGAACCAGAGGACTAGGTTCTAGTCAAGATCCGCCGCTAAATAGCTGCGTATGACTTCAGAAAGTCTCTTCACTCTCTGGTCAGACTTCTTCGGTTATAACATGGAGGCCAGGAGTAAACTACACTCATAGTCCCTTCTGCCTCAAATAATTTTTATCACACTCTAGGGTACAACTCTGACAACTGATACACAAAACAGCTTCTTGGGGAAACGCAGACTCTTTCCACAAACCCTCATAGCTTTATGTGGGAGTCTCATGGGCAAGCAACTCATCCAGGAGCATGCTTCCAGTCAAGGTGGGAGATATGAACACTCTACTCTGGTCATTACAGGTGTTTGACACGAAATCTCTGTCTGCAGGACTGGAAAGCTCTATATGTCCCACCAGCCACCAAGGGCCCCTTCATTTCCATCGAGTTCTGCGATACTAGATCCCAGATAAATTCCTTTTAACGAGGACATTTAAACTATATGCAAGATGTATTTGGGTCTGGCCAGACCTCCATCCAAATTCTGAACCTGCTGCTTTGTGAGCTTAGGCAAATTACCAAACCTTCCCGTCACAGCTATCCTATTTATAAAAGATAGTAATAAGTCAAGGGTCATGGTGAGGATTAAATGAAACAATATGTGTCATGGGATTAGCACAATGCTTGGTGCATAGCACAGTCTCAATAAATTACAGCTTAAAAAAAAAAATCAACCTAAAACAAACCCTACACTACTGCTGTGAACTAGCCAAAGGTGTAAAATGCGTTACGCTTTCTCAAACCCTATAGGTACAAAACCTAAACTCTGTCCCTCAAAACCTCTTTGTCCTGTCCTCTCCCTCGGCCACCTAGTGGCTCAATACCGAATGAAAGAGACTCACAGACAGAAAACAAACTTATGATTACCAAGGGGGAAAGAGGGGTTAGGGGAGGGATAAATTAGGAGGCTGGGGTTAACATAGACACACTGCTATGTATAAAATAGATAATCAACAAGGACCTACTGTATAGCGCAGGGAACTATACTCAATATTATGTAATAACCGATAAGGGAAAAGAATCTGGAAAAGGATATATATGTGTGCACGTGTGTCTTTGTATATATACATATGCTGTGCTGCACACCTGAAACTTACACGATATTGTAAATCAAATATACTTCAATAAAAAAACTTTAAAAAAATCTAGAAGTAGGTCCAAGACACTTGCCTCTTATTTCCACCCCCAGCACACACTCCAACACACCCACACAGTCACCAAGTCACGCAGATCCCATCCCACCAACACCTCCTGGATCTGGTCCACCTTCTCCATCACCGCTCCCCTCTGCCTCACTGCTTCTCTGCTTCTTTCTTCATCTGTTGCTCCAAACATGTCTCCCTGCCTCTAATCTCGCTTCTCCAGGGTAATCATCTTCAAATGCAAACTGGCTGTCTTCCCCGCTAAGCTTGAGAACCACCCCGCCACGAGCTCTAGGGGTCAGGTTTGAACTCAGGCTCAGCCCACAGGAGGGGCCCCGCATGATGAGCCTCTGCCTCTAGTTTCACCTCCTCTATAGCCCCCGACATGCTTCACTCCAGTCACTCACAATGGCCTCTTCCTGCTTTGTGAGCTTAGGCAAATTACCAAACCTTCCCGTCACAGCTATCCTATTTATAAAAGATAGCAATAACTCAAGGGTCATGGTGAGGATTAAATGAAACAATATGTGCCATGGGATTAGCACAATGCTTGGCATCTTCCTGACTGCCAACCTGCTAGAAAGTCCTCTTCCCTTCTTGCTGGCCATCACTCATTCTTCAAAAGAATGCATCGGTGTCACCCTCTTCAGGTGGCCCTGCCTGATCCTTGCTCCCATCTAATATAAATGCTCACCCTGTGCTCTCTACCTCTCCACCTAGACTACAAGCTCCCTGAGGGTAACAGCTCTCTGCCCCTGTCTGATCTCATTCCCAGCCCTAGGAGCAAGTGACATATAGCAAGCACTCAGGAACTGCTTGCTGAATTTCTCCCAGTTGATTCCAGCGTTGGAATCCTGGCAGGAGAATTACCGTGTGGTTCATGCGCACGCTTATCTTAGCCAGTCTCCTTCGATGTCAGTCTGCCTCGGGAAGATCACACGCAGCCCAAACTGATACCCACCAACCCCTCAGAGTGCTCATCTGGACCACCGATCTGGGCATGAACAATTTCCTCCTTAAGACCACCAGCCATTCCTATCTCAAGTCAGGCCTGGGAAATGCTCAGGTGCCGCCTCCTAACATCCAGAGGGAAGCGATGGCAGGTGACTCAGGATAGCCAACATTTAATATTGAAGGTACATTCATTAGCCTCTTCCCTGTGGACAGGACCTAGGTCCTACTCACCTTTGTATTCTCAGCAATGCTTCACAAGATAGTAGGTGCCCAAAATACATGACATATGAATCTTTAACTTTTGATAGGGCTAGAATTCTGGATCTATTGAATTTAGACACCATTACATGTATTTTGAATGATTTCCTTAATTAATCTACAATCTCTTTTACTCATCTTTGTAATCTCAGAGTCTAGAGCGGTGTCTTAAGCAGAGAAGCCACACAATCAGCTTTTGCTGAATTGCACTGAATCGTCAAACCTACCCAGCAAAGGAGTTGGTGGCAAGACAGACAGACCACAGTCATCTTACGAGTAATGGGAGCCACTCCACTCATTCAAGAGACGCGACCAGAAGAATTCCTCCTGTCATACGGACAGTCCACCACTCCCTATTAGTCCTGAGGGCAAGAGGACCTGGACAGTGGGCCTTGGCACCTTCCACCTTGTATGTACCAGGTCACACTGTGTACTGAAGACCAGTGTATGAGAACAAGTACGTGCTTCAATGTAGGTACAGATTAAAACTCGTACCAACGTCTGTATGGTCAGGATGATATTCTAGGTTAACCACTGGCCAACTTGCTCTAGTTGTGCCACATTGGGTGCCAGTATTCCTGGATGGAGGCCACCTGGTGTAGGTGTATTAAAACAAGTCCCTAACCAGAAGGTGGGAAATTATTACCTCTGGCCACACCTCTGCCAGCAACTACTTGGGGGTTATAGCACCTCTAAACCGCCCTCTTCCCATCTGTAAATAAAGATAGTGTCTACCTAAGCAAAGGTGCGCTGAAAACTATGACATGCCTTACATACATGCTCCCTGTGTGCATGTGTAAGCAATCCCTGGCTTGGCTGTCCCTGCCCTGGTTTGCAGATAGTACAGCTGCTCCCCCAAGCCTACCTCCCTCTCTCCAGAAGCCCTGGGAGCAGAGAGTAGAGGCGGTGGGATAAGGGTCATTTTCTGTTTGCATGAGCCTTCTGCCCTGTAGCCCCTGACTGCACCTCAGGATATACTTAAGCAGCCCTGTTTTGTTTCCATGGAGACAGGAAGCTCTGCTTCTCTTCAAGCCTAAACTAATGGTTTTCATCAAATTCCATTTCCTCTGAGACAAGTAAAAATGCGACAAAGCTTCTATCCACACTTCCTGTTTAAATACACTGAAACTGACAAACATACCTCGGAGCCCTCCTCCCACCAAGGCCCATGGCCCTGGGACAGGTGCATCCATCACTTCCACACTTGGTGGGCCATAAGCACCGGTGTGGGCTGCCTGCCCCCACTTCTTCACTTGCCCCACAGAGGGGTTCCTCCTTCCATTGCCTTCTCCCTGCTTTAGGAAACCTCGGTACCTAACGTTCAAACTGCTTGCAGGTCACTGGGAACATGTATCCCAGAGATAAAACCTTCAGAGCTTTTCCCTGGCTTGTGAGTGCAACTCCCAAGCAACCTCTTACTCGAAGGAGAACGCCTCCATCCCCTCCAGGGGCATGTGAGAACCAGACAAAGCAGGAGAGAGAGCCCATGACCCCCCCCCCCCACTACCCCGCAGCCCTGTACACAGAACTAGCTGCTGCCGAACCCTCTGCAGACACCAGTGAAACCCAATACATGTTGAGCATCAGAACGAGAAAAAGAAACCAGGACAGAAATATTCCAGACCCAGCCTGTAAAGCTAACACTCTTTTAAATGTTGGAATTTATTCACACCAGCTGTTCCCAGCTGCTGCTGTCACTTCCTAGGCTTCTCCAGAAGTGCTAAGGAGGCATATGCCATGCAGTTCTGTTTCATCTCCCAACCTGAGGAGGCCGCCTCCCGGTCAGAGAGGAACTGATGGCCTCGCGGCAGGTTCAAGCCCAACATCACAGGCTGCTACTCAGATGATAGCCATCTGCACCTAACAGGCAGAGTAAACGAACATCGATAATATCAAAGGGTGTAAGAGCAGACGGCTACTCCATGCCAGACCTGGGCTAGGCTTCTGCCTGGGAGAGGGATATGGCTATCCCATTTCACAGAGGAGGAAGCAGGCTCAGAGTAACTTGTCCAAGTGCACAATGCTAACAAGCAGCAGGGTTAGGAACTCACCCGTGACTGTCAGATGCCCAAGCTCACATTTCTCCCAACCTCCCATGCTTTCCCACCCAGAGAAGGATGTAGGAGAATTCAAAGATGCAATTCCAAACTAGAGCTAGTCCATCAGAGTGGACACGGTCAGAAAGGAATTGTGTTTCAGGGCAGTGCTCTGTCCCATTTCCAGCTCTGTTATGACACATCCTCAGCCCACGCTGGAACCTTATCTGGAACATCAATGACCTGTTATTCAATAGTGAGAATCTGACTTGAATTTTCTCAACCAAAACATGGACAAGTAAGGACAAAGAATGTCGGATAAGATTATACAAACAAGAGATTATCCCCTCAGTAGAAATACAAGAAGAAAGAAGTCTATGGTCAGGTCCCTCCTGGGCAGTCATTGAGGTAGAGCAGGTGACTTGTATAGCTATAGGCTATGTGGAGAGAATTACGTATTGAGCATAAAGAATGTCAATAAATGCTCACTGAATGAGTACATACATAAGAAATAGCATTATGTCTTACGACTCTCCACTCAAGATATACACTATTAAGAAGTTCTTCACACTGTCTCTTGTCCTTCCTTCATAACCATTTCACAAGTCACCCAAGGCTCTTAGTACCACAGAGTTGACTAATATGGCTGTTTCCTCCTTAATCCTCCTGTATCTGGTCTCTCTCCAGGCCAATCCTCCCCCCACGATGCTAGATGAGTAGTCTTATACACTCCTTTCATCCTACAGTTTTTGGGTGTGTGCAGTAATTTTAAAATTTAATTTCTATTTTTCTCCAAGTCATGCATGTTGAGTTTTAAAGTCAAAATGCTTTAAAGTTTGTAATGAAAAAAATAGCAGCCCACTGCCTCACCCCTTCTCACCCCTGAATCTGACTCCCCAAGGCAACCACTTATAACTCTTTTACCTGGTTCTTCTAGTATTCATTTCCAATTTTACAAATATTATACTTACACAACTGTTCTTTCTTGATATTTCAGTTTTAGTTATCACTTAAGGACTTCCCCACTGTAGAACCTAAGATTCCTTCTGCTCCCCCATCCTTATTCTCTCCCATCCTCTTAAGGCAATTATAGCACCACAGGGGCCATCTCAAAATCCACTGTGAACAATGTACGTCTGATTGACAGCTGAGCGGTATATAGAGTACTTACTTTGCTTCTATTACTTTAGTGGTAACACTTCTGTATGTTGTGGAATTAATTGCTTAGATTGGTGCGTGTGTGCAAATACACACAAATATTTATATATTCATATACATCGTTTTCGAAAAACTTAAACTCTTGTAGGTAGAACAATACACATTGGGAAACATATTAATTTCATTGTTTTCTTAAACATATTTTTAGAGCCCTCTGTCATCTTCCTCAAATCTGAACTTGCTGCTCACTAGGTCTTCTGACAGTTATTATCCTTAAGTTCCCTTCATCATCATCCTGGAAATCTCCTTTCTTTCTCTCTAATGGATCCCTTGTTTCCACGAGTCTCGGGTCCTTCTCTTTCTTCAATTAATTCTTTATTTTTAGTGACTCACATTCTCCAGTAACTTCTTCAGAGAAAGGGTCTCAAAATATTGCTATTCCATCCTCACAAATAATTGCTATTTTGGCTATAGGTATAAGCATTCTACCTTGGAAATTTTTTTCCAAAAGATTTTTTAGGAACTTCTCTATCGGTTTCTAACTTTCAATGTCATGGAGGTGTCCAAAGCCATCCTAATTCCTGATTCTTTATAGATAAAATTCATCTTCCAGAATATTATTTTACTCAGATGCTCTGAAATTTCATGATTTATCTTGGTGTAGTCTCTTCTCAACTGTTGTGTTGAGTGCTCAGTTGGCATTTTTATTATTAATTCACTTGTTCCCTTTTTTCTCCACACCCACCTCCCATCTCCTTGCCATACAAACAACCATTACAATATATTCAATGTATAGTTTTTATCTGAATGAATTTTTACGAACTGTATATTATGTGTACATGTATTTTTTAATTTATGTGGATGGTATTATACTGTTTCCTTCTTGTTTTCACTAAACTCTGTTTTTAACATGTACGTGGTCTTTGTTGCTCCTGAATGGCACATAGTATGTCATCCAAGAGACACCTAACTACTCTCCTAGTTATAGGTACCCAGGTTTTCTCCAAGTCCCCACCATCAGAAACTAATGCTAGAAAGAATATCCTTGCACGTGTCTCAACAGATCTTTTAATCTGGCAGTATGAGTTTATTAGTTCTGAGAACATTTTTGGTATTTTTCTTTGTTAATTTCTTCCTCTCCATTTCCCTGTTTTCTTTATGGAATTCTTATTAGTTCAATGTTGAACCAATCCTCTAATTTTCTTATTTCTGTTCTACTTTCTGGGTGATTTCATCAACTTTATAATCCAACTGTTTACTATTTATTTTTATCACATTTTAATATTTTTATATTAATTTTGCATTAATATAAATTTTACACTAATTGTTTTACATTAATTTCCAAGAGCTTTTTAACTGCTAAATGTTCTTTTCTTTATAGCAATCTGCTGCCTTGTGGATAAAAGAATTTCTCTTCTATCTCTGTTGATACCAATTATACTTTTAAAAAGTTATCTTCCGCTCCCTGCATTATTCATGTTCCCTCAAGTTCCTTTTTCCTATTTATTATTTTGATTTTGTCTTTTGTGTTGGACCTTTTCTTTGAATGCTGATGACCCCTAGCTGTGTGGTTATATTTAAGAGCAAAGCACAAAAGGCTTACTGGAAACTCCTGCACGAATGGTTGGGGCTTGTAGAATGCTGGGTGTAGTGGCTTGACTGGTGGCCCCCTCCCCCAAAGATAGGTCCACATCCTAATTCCTGGAACCTGTGCATGTTCCCTTATTTGGAAAAAGGATCTTTGCAGATGTAACTAAGTTAAGGATCTTGAGATGAAGAGGTCATCCTGGATTATCCAGGTGACCCTAAATCCAATGTCAAGTGTCCTCATAAGAGAGAGGCAAAGGGAGATTCTAGACAGAAGAGAAGGAGGCAACTTGACCATGGAGGCAGAGACTGGAGTGACACAGCCACAGCCAAGGAATGCCTGGAGCCACCAGAGGCTAGAAGAGGAAGCAAAGAAATTCTCCCGTAGAGCCCTTGGAGGTAGCATGGCCCTGCCAGATTTGGGACCTCTAGCCTCCAGAACTATGAGACAATTTCTCTCACACTTTTAAGCCACCTAGTTTGTGGTAATTTGTTGGGGCAGCCTCAGGAAACTAATATGGTGAGCCTCACTGAAGGTGAGAGATGGGACCATTTCTCTGATTACCCTCAAATATAAGGAGACAGACGTCTTTTCTCTTCAGATGGGTAGTTCCCCCATAGGGGAAGGCTGTGAACTCCACCCATTGCTACATTTTTGAGAGCCAAGCAGTAGAAGTGGGCTGGGAGCATGACGTTCAAGTTTGTGGACTTCCATGTCACTCTCCCATTTTCAGTACAGAATATCAACCCCCACCCCCCGCCCCCCGTCCCGATGTTACTATTCCACGCTTCTCTGATTCAGCCTTCTCAGAGAGGAAGTCTTCTAACTTTGGCTGGTGGGGTGGGGGGTGGGGGTGTTGGGTGGGACAGGCACCTGTGAGCAGTGTCTGAGGGAAGAGATCTAAGGTACCGGGGAGAATGCATCTAGGAACTGGGAAAAATCCTCTTGTTCTAGAATCCCCCCCATACCCCAGCTTTTAGACATACCTGGTGCCTCAATTCCTGAGCCTTTCTAGGGCTCTCATTTTGCTTTTTTCTTGGCATTCCTCGCTGGAGGAAGTGTAACCTCAGCTTTCGTGCCACTAGATTAGTTACCATTTACTGTCTTCAAAAGTTCTGTTGACATCTCTCATCTATTTTCACACCCTCTCCTGTTCTCTTTGTCACTGTGTCCTTTCAATATTTACTTCCTGGGTTAGTGGACTTATAAGAGATGTCCAACTTGGTTCAATCTGCCACGTTTAAAGAGAAGGACCACCTTATAAATTTCCATTTCAAGAATGTCTGCCATTCAGACAAGAGATTATGTTCAGTTTTGCTTAGAAAAATGAAAGCCTCTCTAAGGCCCTGTTTTAGCCCTCCTATTTTATCCTTTCAATTCCCAAGTGAAATTTCCACTCAAGTTAAATTTGGTTGCATTCTAGTCTCCTCACTCTCCATGATGAATCCCATTTCTTCATGTTTGCTTATGGTGTGGTGCTCAACTTCCTGGAATATTCACTCCCATATATTCTATTTTATTCTATTACATATTTTGTATCCCAAGCAAAATCCCAATCCTTTATGAAACCATTTCTGATAGCTTCAGACTACAGAGATCTGTCCCTTCCCCAAAACAAATGAACTGTATCTTGTATTAGTCCGTAAAAGAACTCCTGTTCCCTGTTTCAAGTGTTTGTGTTGTCTCCTCAGCAAAACATAAGTTTCTTAAAGGCAGAAACCGTGCCTTATACTTTATGTGCTCTTTGCAATGGCATTGAACATTCAGTACTTGTTAACTGATGTATACTAATTCAAGCCACAGATATGGAATTTGATGTCCAACACACAATAGAGTAAGAACCTTCTGAGGGTAAAGCCTGTTTCTTATTAAACATCAGATGTCTATCAACCAGCACAGTGTTTGACACAGAAGGTCTCTGTTGAGTGACAGAATGAAAGGACGGATGGATAAATGGACTCTCATTAGCTACCATGTTCAAGGTTGTACCAGTCTAAAGATTTTTTAGTTCCTAAGAATACTAAAGATGATTAAAACGATGGTTCACGACTAGCATTCCCAGAATCTAGAACAGCTTTTGGCACATAGGGGCTGCCCAGTTGATGAAGGTTACATGAATGAATCTGCAAGGAGTCAGGAACACTAGTTTATCGTTGGAAAGGAGAGAAGCATTTGGCTTACCCAGAAAGCACTCCCAGGACGAGGTTGAGAACAAAGAAGGATCCAATGATGATCAGGGGGATGAAGTACAGCCAATTCCAGGTGGCTCCTAAGGCATCATTGGTCTGAAAGGAAGAAAAATGGTTCCTCAATACTCTTCACCAGAACCACCCGCCAGGTGAAGGCCTCTGTTCCTGCAGCACATACAGGGTGATGAAAAAGCACAGTGCAATACAGTTAAACACTGCCTCACTTCACTCCCAGTTTAATGTGGTTGTAGATTAACTCATGTTCTCCATGTACACTGTGAAGGGCACCGTGTCAGCCACACATAACATCCTGAATTGGAATGGTCTAACACCCTCACTCAGCAGGTAACTGAACCCAGAAAGGTAAAACACTTTTCTAAGATCATGCAAATAATCACTGGTTTCACAGTGTTGGGTGATGTGGGTTCTAAGCCTTTGTACTCTAAACTGGGCAAGTTCTCAAAAGACAGAGGCAGGCTGTGTCCATCACTTCATTCCAGGGATGCTGGCAAACACCTTGACAGGTTGCTTGGGAGAGATTAATGTCATCCACATCCTACTCGGCTCGTGACCCTGGGCTCTGCCTTTCCTTCCTCCATCACAGTCCAATGGTACAGAGCTAGATCAGGCCTGGCCCTGGGAAGGCTCTGGTAAAAGAAGGAATAAATCTAGGTTTGAAGAGTGATCCCTTGCTCTCTCTCTAATGTGAACACACAGTGAACTAAAAACCGCATGGAAACCCATATTCTGGATTCTTATACCACAAGTGAGACGCAAGGCCCTTGAATGGTAGGGGGCTGAGGGAGGATTATACGACATGTCTTAGCCAAAAAAAACAAAAAACAAAAAAAACCCATAAAGCAACTCTCAGTAGGATGTCTCATTGAGGACCTTTAAACAGTTTTGGAGAATTCTGAAAAGTCCTAACACATGGACCTCTCAACTAAGCTTTGCCTTGACTGTCTCTCCTCATGATATCAACCCCAAATCTTCCTAACAAGTCCACCTGAATTGCATTTTACATATACAGGGCTTTGAATCCCCCCAATCCCACTCCACCCCTCACACACAAACTTTAATACCTGTTTGAAACTCAAAAGTTTCTGCAAAGATATTTTATTCCCAATTCACTGGAGAAACAAGGCCATCCAAATCAAATGCCATGCCTAACATTCACACGCTAAATTAGTAAAACGAAGATCTGAACTCAGAATTTCGATTGCAAAGTGTTTCTTATCCCCGTGAGTTACCTTTTTCTCCCTCTCACTACTAACTTTGCAAACATATTTTGATTCATTGTCTTCCTGCTTCCCATGGACTTCTATGACATTCTATCTTGTCTTTCCCCAAATTATCTCATTTTCCTTCTGCCTCCCATTCAAATATGTCAGTCTATAAAATATAGCCTCCCACTGATCATGGCAGCTATCACTGTACAGTAGATTTTTCCATTAAAAAATAGCTTCTAAGGCAACCTCTCTCACCAAGCTCGTGTCTTTTTGTCTTGTCCCTATGCTGCTCAGAGAGATACGTTTGCAAATGAAGCAGAATAAAAGTTAAAAACAAACAAACACCTTCTGAACTGTATGAACAAAAGCAGAGACCTGCCAATTTCAGGGTATAAGATCTAGGCTCTTTGGTTCAACCAGGTCTGCTCAGTCAAATGTAAGCAGGGCAGATTCGGGTCAGACCACAGAGAAAATCTCTCCTGATATCAGGAGGAAGATGCAGAAGAACCAGATGCCAAGGGCCACAGGGGGTTTTAATGGACATAGGAAGCTAGTTTTTCTCAGATAATTGAGACATGGCTCTTCCTGCGAGCTACAGGATGGACTGAATGATCTTTGTATAACTAGCTCTATCTTTATCCCTGACTATAAATGCAACATTTTGTAAAGACTGGTTAGCTCTGATGCTTCACCGGTGGTGCTCCAGATCAACAAGTTTCATTCACCCCATGGCTTAGACAGTCAGCCCCACCCTCAGAGTTCTTTGGCAGCAAGAACTGAGTCTGCTCCCAGCACCCAGATCACGGCTCAGCTGCCAATAAACATTAGTTGGTGTCAGCAATGGCAATGATGAAATTGTGACTTTTAATCTGTTTTTGGTCCCAGGAGTGACTGTGCTACGTTTTGAGGATGGCTAGAGCAATTTCAGTTGGGTGACTATTTGCCAGAGATGCTGCACAGTGGAGTACAATTCCCAAATTGTGTTCTCCTCGTTGCTAGCAATCTGTAAGATGTTCATGTGTTCTGTGGAACATGAGCTTCTGGAACCAAAGAAACTGGGGAAACACAGAAGATTATATTTTCGTGTCAGCCTGTGAGAAGACCCGCCAAAAAGGAACATTATTAACTTTATTTCCTCCATCATTTCTTACACTTCCTTGATTACAAAACTTCCTTTTCAACGGCAATCTATTAACATATCAGGAAATACAGCCTGTGAAATACAGGGAGAGAAGGACTTCCCTCACAGGCCCTGAGTCTGGAATGTGCTTCCCAATTCTCTAAAATACTGCTGATGGAGAGTGTCCTTTTACTCAGTGTGCTGTGAGAATGTTTTGGTTTCGCTTTAACCTACATTAAGGCAAGAGCCTTCACTGTCTGCTCATTTCTGTATCTGGCATCTGACAAAGTGTTTGGCACACATAGATGCTCAACCAATCAATAAATGACCACGATTTGAGTAAGATGATTCTCGTGTTTCAAATATGCCAAACAAAATTCATTCTGATATTCTCCCCAAGCTTTGTCTGAATTGCTTTAAAAGAAACAAAAAAAGTCATCCACCATGGTACTGGGGCCTGTTGGATGAGAAGAACAGAGGAGAAAGGGAAGAGAAGGAGAAAAAGAATATCCGGGAGGACCCCAGCACCAGCGGCTAGGGGGTTAATAACCCTAGGGGGTCATTAAGGATGACTGACAGCTTACAAGGTTCTTCTGGAGAAAGCAGCTTGACAGCTCCCCGAGATTATTCACAAACCTTTTAATAGACTTGCCTTACCCTCTCTACACCTTCCGCCTCTCCCTCCGGCTTCCTCTTCCCTCGGCCCCTCCCGTTCCTCCTCTCCAGGTGGCCTCACACCCTCACCTCCCATGCCTGTCAGTGGATCAATGACAAGGCCACCAGGACAGGGGAACAAACCTCAGCAGGTAGTGGGCAAGCCCAGGACTTCATGCTTCCCTCCTCCAAAATGGTAAGGTTCTTTCTGATGCTGATTAGAGCTTCAATCTCCTTCTGACTCATCATTATTAAAACCTTAAAACTGTCCAGTGTAGGAGAGACAACTACTGAAGCGTCTTTTGAGATGAAAACAGAAGAAAGTAATCGACAACTCTGAAGGCAGCAAGTGCCCTGATGCCATATGAGGTGGGACTCAGGAGTGCCAGGCAGAAAGGTACCAGTTCAACCCCAGAGTTGTGACTGTGTTCCCTCTGGGGTGGGCGTGTGTGTCTGTGACACAGCAGGACACGGGAGAGAGGAGGGGCTGCCTGCGTGAGAGGCAGAACCTCTCCCTTTCCTTCTCTCTCCCCTGTACCCCCTGCTTCTGTGACTCTCCCCAAGCACCTTGCCTGCGGGAGCATCACGCTTCATTCTCCCTAGCAACTCTTCCTTCAGGGCCAGGGGACAGCTGTGCTAAGTGCTCTTTGCAAGATCCCAGGGAAGGAGGCCTACAGCTTTCCAAACATGGTCCACTGGATTCTGGCCCCAGGAGAGTGGACCCTTCCCTGCCCAGACCGCTTTTGTGGAGCAGCTAAAGCGTAAGCCAGCCCCCCACTGCAAAGACAGCTGCACACAGAGTACCAGCTTCCTCCTCCCCACCATTCATGGAACACCTACTCTGTGGCAGGCAGTACATGAGAGTGCTTTTCTTCGGGGCAACGTCCTCTTACTTAAGATGCTGATTCTCCTCCCACCAACCCAGTCAAGGCCCTAGACTTGACAAGTGGGCTGCCCTCCATCTCTCTCACCTGCTGATTCCCTGAGTGACACACACACACACATGCGCACACGTGCGCAGGATGGGGCTGATGACAGAGAAAGCAGTCGGGGGTGGCGGCCCACCCTGCACAGGGAGTGCTCAGCGGGTACCAGGCCTGACACAGTGGGAATGTGTTCCTTTGGGAACCTGCCTGACTGGGGGTGGTGAGTGCACCCACTCCCTGCGTATACAGGCACACATGGCAATTATCACATTAATCTCCGGGTGATGGGGGAGATGGTGGCAGGCAGGGGTGGGAGGAGGACTGGAAAGAAGGATGGGGATGGAGATGACAAGAGGCAGGGGGTCCCTGCCCAGCCCTGGCCTGGGTTGCAAAGGCAGTGCTATAGCCCCCATCCTTGGAAGCAGGTCTCCATCAGGGTTCCACAAGGCTCTGCAGAAAACAGGCTGAAGAGCCTCCTCTTGGATGTCCACGCCTCTCACAGAGCAGCTCTGGCCAGGGAGGCTGAATGACATATAGCTGAGTGGGGAGGCTGAGTGAACTGGAACTGGGAAAAAAACGAGGATACTTATTCCAGGGTCCTTTCAGAGGGGGGGAAAGAAAAAAAAGGTCTCTCAGGTACACCTGCTTCCCGGGCTGGAGGTGGCACCCGCTGGCAAGCCCTGGCCTGGCCTGCCACAGGCTCAGCCTGGGCACCATCGGCATCGTGGGCAGGATAATTCTTTGCTGTGGGAGTTGTCTTGTATGGTGCATTTGCAGATCCCTGGCTTCTACCCATTGGATGCAAACAGCACTCCCCTAGTTGTGACAACCCAAAGTGGCTCCAGAACTGCCAAAACGCCTGGGGGCAAAAACTGGCTTCAGTTGAGAACTGCTGGCCTAGAGGCTCTGCCTCAAAGAGAGAGCTTTGGAACTGCCAAGTGAGCTCAGGTCAAGGGAGGGCTGCAGCAGCCACCCTGGGCTGTCAAAGAGGTCAGGCCATTTGTCTCAGCAAAAACATCTGTCCAAGGCCTCTGCAGACCATCCTGGGGAGAGAAAATTCAGAGAGGGCAAGAGGTGGAGGAAATAAAGTTAACAATGTTCCTTTTTGGTGGGTCTTCTCACAGGCTAACACAAAAATATAATGAGGAGACCAAAGACGATTCAACTGCTTATCACCTTCCCTGAGGGTATGACGCCTGGGCATCCGGCACTGCCCAGCTGACTTGCCTCGCCTGGGCCCCTCACTTCATTCCAGCACCAAGTGTACAGCTCCTTTTCATCCCAAGGGACTTGGTACTCGGAGTCCATGTCTCAGAGCCTAAAGGCCATATTTTGTTCAACAAATCTGCGGACCACGCACTAGGCAACAGATATCCTCCTGGGTACTGGGGATAAATGATGAACAAAACAGTCTCAGGTCCTGGCCTTCATGAACTAGTGTAATGGGGAGACCCACATTCAATAAGTGAGCTCACACAAACTGTGCGGCTTTAAACCGAGATGAGTGTGATGAAGGGACCACCAGGGAGCTGACCCACAGGTGCGTCTGATCTGGTCCAGGGGCTCAGGAAAGGATTTGCTGAAGCTTTCAGAGTAAAGAGTCACATGACAGTCTAAGAAACTACCTTGGCAGGAGGCAGCAGAGGTCAGAAAGACAGAGAAAAGGTTTATCATGGAGGTGAAGGAAAGAGGAGGAAAGGGTTAAGATTAAGAAGAGTCATAAAAACACAGTCATAAAAACACACTTATGGTTACCAAAGGGGAAAGGGGGGTGGGGAGGGATAAATTAGGAGTTTGGGATTACCACAGACACACTACTATATATAAAATAGATAACCAACAGGGACCTACTGTAGCGCACAGGGAACTCTACTCAATGTTTTGTGATGGCCTGTAAGGGAAACGAATCTGAAAAAGAATGGATATATATATGTATATGTAACTGAATCACTGTGCTATGCACCTGAAACCAACACAACATTGTAAATCAACTACACTTCAATTAAAAAAAAAAAAAAAAGATTCAGAAGTGTCAAGAGGTAGGGGACACGTGAGAAGAAAAACGAGGGCAGGGAATGCCCTCTGGGATTGAGCTCCTGCCTTCCTGCGACAGCAGCCCCCGGGCCCCCGTGTGGATGTTGTACTGAAACATACACGAACCATAAGGGCACTCTTAGTGGAGTTTTTCAAAACGTACATAACCGTGCAGCCAGCACCCAGATAACCCCAGGGCTTCCCTCACACCCCTTCCTAGGCACCATCTCCCTTCCCTCAAATGGAACGTTCTCCCGACTTCTATAACCATCAGTTACGTTGGCCTAATTGGAAAATCACACCTGAGCATTTCCCGGCATGTCCTGAGCCACCCCCGTTCCCTCTTTGCTCAGGGACTTATATTCAGCATAGTCCCCTCATACCCTGCCTCCTAGCACCCCCGCTCCCTGTCCAGCTCTGAGCAGCCTGGATGTGGCAGATTCTGTGCTGCCCCCATCAGGTCTCCTTTACCAGCAGGTGTACCCACCCCCCTCCCATCCCAGCAGCTCTGAGTGTTGGCTGCTAACGGCTCACACCTGGATCCTCCTGAGAGGTTGGCCCCTGGCTGACAGACCCTCTTCATCTGGGAGTTTACGCCTGTCCACGGCGGGCAGTGACCTGGAACCAACAACTCACTGATGCAGGGGCGTCAAGGGCCCAGCCCCTTCACCTCTGCATGGGACAACTTCTGTGGTGCAACTCACTGTGGAGCCGCCTGGGGGATGGATAAGACTCAGGCTAAAACGTCTGCAACCACATCTTTGCCTAGAATTTTCTCCTGACTTATTCTGCTTTCCTCCTATGGGTACAGGCTTCCCCCGAAAGCAGTCCTTAAATAAATCATTGCCACAAAAATCTCTGTCCCAGAGGCAGTTTATAGGGAATCTGACTTAAGCCATTAAATCCCTTTCTCATCAGGGTTTTGTTTTTTCTTGCGGTACGCGGGCCTCTCACTGCTGTGGCCTCTCCCGTTGCGGAGCACAGGTTCCGGACGCGCATGCTCAGCGGCCATGGCTCACGGGCCCAGCCGCTCCGCGGCATGTGGGATCTTCCCGGACTGGGGCACGAACCTGTGTGCCCTGCATCGGCAGGCGGACTCTCAACCACTGCGCCACCAGGGAAGCCCTCTCATCAGGGTTTTGACCAGCCTTACAAAGCAGGTAACATCCTGCCCCTGAGTCACACAGATAGATGGTGGATGGTGTTTCTAAGGGCAGAGTCACTGCCCTTTGACCACACCCACATTTTAGCGAAAGGACACAATGCCCACCCAGCATACTGTACAACCACTGGGCAAGTAAAGCTTGTGGATCATGTAGTCTGGTTTCTTGTATACCAGGAATGCTAGCCACAGTCTTGGAAGATTATGAGAACACACTATCCAACCCATCAGTTGGTAGAAGAGGAAAGCAAGGTCCAGGCGAGCAAAGTGAAGGGGTCCCAATCTAGAACCACAGTGGGTCAACTTCTTGAGGACACTTGACTCTCCATATCTCGTTTGGTTCCAAATCTCTTAAAAGCAATCCTACCCATACTGTCACCACCTTCTAGGGGAGAACCACACTAAAGAAGAAAGCCAATACTAGGATCTGGCAGCCAGAACATGAGAGCTGTCTTCCCAGTCCCCAGGCAAGAAAGAAGGGTGGGGGGAGCAGGTGAAAAGAGTGAGGACAGAGAGCCCCGAGTGCGACACAGCCACCTGCTGCCACCCAGCAAGGAGGCAGAACCTGTCAGTCCTGGAGGCAGGGCATTTCATTATGTCTCAGATCCCTGAGCATATCTAATGAATATGCTAAGTCTCCCTACACAAACAAGCTCCAAAGGCAGCATCTGGCTTAGCCAGGGGCCTGTGATAAGTAATCAAGACTCTCCACGCACTCTGGCCCTCCCAAACCCTCCCGGACTTGATGGCCAGCAGCCACTTTCTCCACTTGCCTGGACTGCCAGTGACTGTCACTGATGCAGCAGTGCCTTAGCCCATATGCAAAGCACCTCCAGGAGGACTTCCTATTGGGCATTTCACCACCTATTCTTCCCCTTCTCTGACTAGTGGAAAAACAGAGCAGGACCAGTCAGCCAAAGAGGAGAACCAGAAAATAACAGCTCGCCCACCCTGGTCCACAGGCAGTAGCATGATTCCAACGAGACCACCCTTGGGAGCTCTGCTCAGCATCATGGACCAGTAAGCACTGCCTCATTTTGGACGTGGGCGGTGATCACCACTGGTGCTGGGCAGACAGGTATTGACGTGTCCGTGAAAATCCATCCACACGCCTGGGAAGAAGACTCAAGAATAAATGTCAAAGTGAGGGAGGATGAGTAGTGCCACATCTGACCAGGAAGGCTGCCATGACGTTGTCCACGCCAAGTGAGCGCCTCAAAACCCACAGAGCTCACAGCCCTGCTGTGCCTAAAAACTCTTTGGTTAAATCCTAATAATTCCAATATCACTGTTATGTGAGGTTTATTGTCACCTCCCTTTCTGAACCCTGGCCCGGAAGCCCAAAATGGAGATGAGAGATCCTTTTAAGATCCTGTAACTGTTGAAGCTGGGTTTGGGTTACACAGGGGCTCAATATTCTATCCTCTCTACTTGTGTGTATGCTTGAAAATTTCTACAATAGAGGCTTTAAATTTTCCCCCAAATAAAACTGCATAGGTTATTTATATGGTTCAAGGTCATATGTGGATTTTATGATAACTGGGGGTGGGGGGTAGGGGGGGTAGAAATTAGTGATTTTGTTTAAAAATCTTTTTATACTTTTCCTATACTTTGCAACTTTTCTGCAGTAACTAAGTGGTTTTTGTTTTGTTTGTTTTCGTGGTCAGAGAAAACATATAGGGGGGAAAAAAAAAAAAAAGCCAAAGAGGAGGTCCTCCTTCCCAGCGGCTGCAGCAGGGTGCTGAGGAGGCTGATGTTTCTGGGGCCACTGGGAAGCCGGACAGTTGACCATACAGTGAGCCATCCAGGCCAGGATGCTGCACTGCTCTGGGAAAAGGCGACTGTGTTGTTCTGATGCCGCCAGATGCAGGCTGGCCAAAGTAGGCCACTTAAAGAGGATGCTTCCTATGATGATCAGCTAACACACATCACCCTTCTACACGGCGGGCTGACCAGAGATTGAATGTCTTTTTGCAAGAAAGTCAAGCACCAGTAAGAGCTCAGAGAATGAGAGAAGACACGAGTCTCAGAAGACCCTTCCTTTGAGGCCCAGGGACAAAGGGTGCACAAGGCTTGACAGATCCTCTGCACTGTGAGAGCTCTGTGTAGGGTCCACTGTATTCTAGAAAGACTGTGCTGATGACACCAGGGCAACAGGTCTTCAACCAGTTCCCCAGCTGGTTCTCGGCTCTATCCTACAGTCCTTGGGTATCAGTCCTTCTGGTTACCATCATTTACTGCATTTCCATGAGTCCCCGGTCCTCTCCAGCTAACCAATCACTATTTCCCATTCATCTAACATGAATACTGTAACTTTCATCATCTTGCAGTATACAGAGCTAGGAGGAATCACAGCATCTTGCACAAACCCCTCATTTTATGGATGAAGAACCAAGGGTCAAACGTTAATTGATTGCTGAAAGATACCCCACTAGTTGATTACAGAAGCAGAACTAGGACTTCTGATCCCCAGGCTACTCTGCATAGCCCTTGTATTCTCTACCATATCATTTAGTACTGATAAATATGTATGGCCCTGCTCTCTCTGGTTATTTTGTATGTAGTAGTCTAGCTTCATGCTTTCCCTTGGGGGCTACCTGAAGGTGAAGACCACGACGATGTGTCTTACTTCTTCTGAAGGTTTGGAGCACGGAGCTATGAACATGGCTATCGGATTTCATAAAGAAAGGAGTGAGGCTAGAGATATCCTGGAAGGCTTCCTGGGGCTGTGCCTTCACCTGGACTTGAAGCAGGAGAAGGATGTAGATTGGCCCATCAGTGGAGGAAGAGAGTCCAAGAGAGGGAAAGAAGTGGGAATGGTGAGGCCACAAAGAGTGGCTGTGGGCAGCGGCGAGGAAGACAAGATGAAGAGCGGAGGGCCCTGAGTGGTGGTCTAAATGTTTGCATTTGCTCACTCCCCAAGAGCTCTTCCCTCCTTCTACCCTCTCCTCTCTGTGCCAAGCCATGAGCTCCCTCGTACTGGAGAACACTGCTCAGTCTCTGGAAGGCTTCCCCAAGGTGTGTCACTCTGCTTCTCTCCAGAATTTCCCAGCGCTTAGGCGTACCCCATAGCAGCATATATATTCATTCAACATTTTTGAGTGCGTACTCTGGACAAGATGAATGAGAAAGGAAAACAGTCCTTAAGGGCCTCGGTATCTGTAAGAAGGCTAAGTCATGAGTATAAATGCCTATAATTGAAAACAAAACATTAAGTGCTGCACTTGGGTTTTTATTTGTACTTATTTACAGGCCCTCTTTAGATGTTATTCTGTCTCTTTCACATATTGGTCCTCCCTTTCCATCAGGGTTGACTGGTTCTTAAAGGCAGAACTGCATCTTTTATTTCTCTGTTCACTCTCAAATGCCTACAATATTATTCTACAAACGAGCGATGCTCAGTAACGTTGTTGACTACCAGGAGATTGTTAACACCACTACCATTCTTCTGCTCCACAGGCCTGCATGAGTTTCCTTCTCTGGAAATAAATATATCACCTGTAAAATGGCATCTCTGTTGACATATAGCAAGAACACTTAGCTAACTCAAATATTCAGCACAGCATATAAGAGCAGACACTCAAGAAAAGAGCTTCAGGTCATCATTTCTCTTGGCTTTCAGTCCCTCCACAAAGAGCAGGTGAATTAATTTATCACTGAACGTCCCCGTTTTAATTAACGATTGCGTGTCAGACACTAGGTAAGGCTGGTAAGTGCAGCTGGTTCCCTGAAGAAGCCCCAGGCCAGTTAGTTTCATTTATTTTGTGGCCACAGGAGCCACTCTTACTCCTTGGTAAGAACGGCTTGAAAGCAAGAAACCATGGCTTTGAAGTCTTTATATCTTCAGATTTCAAGAAAACATGCTCAATTAATCTGCATTGGTGCTGATAACTGGTGATAATGAAATGCCCAGTCCCACATGCCTACTTATCACCCGAGGGTCTGAGAGTACCTGGGTGAGGCTCTTCACTCTGGTCCTGCTGGATCAGAGTTTCTCTAAGCACACTGGGGCTTGGAGAAACACAAGTGCCCAAAACATCACTCCACTCAACTCTCACAGCCGCTGGCAGAGCCTGGCTCAGCCAGAGTCCCCAAGGCAGTCACCTCCACTCGTGAACAGCTTTGTCCACTCACCCCAGCGCTAGACAAATGTTATTTTCTATTTGTTCCATGATGTGAAAAAAAAAATGGGAATCACTGTGCCAGACGACCATCTGTCAGGGACATTGAGGAGGGAATTCCTCGCTTGAGTAGGTGCCTACATCAGACAACAGATGTGGGGTCCCTTCCCACTCAGACCCAGATTCCTCACTATGCCTCTCGTCTATCTCATGGACTCGAATTCTCCGGTTTCAATTCTACCACTCCCTCGAAACCTTCTCTTTTCTCATCTCCTGATTTCTCCTGTCTTGTTCACTCTGCTGCTGCCCTCCTAGTAATTCACCTTGGTTCTTCTTTCCCCTAAGATACACAGAGTGCATGCCCCAACTGAGCTCTCCCATTGGTTTGGGGGCATCACAATGTTGAAACAAAATACAGATAATAAAGTAATAATGGTCACTGCTTCCCCAATCTGGGAACCATTGGAAAGAAAAATGTCTTTTGGCCTTTCCCATTCTTTGTACAACTTTCGTTCCTGTTCATTAGGGTGGAAGGTACTGAGAGCAACCACGATGGGTGACTAATACAGGACTGCATATAAACTGTTGGATGGCAAATCCAACACGGACCCGGTCAGACCTATTTCTGGAAGTACTAAGAAGACCTGATTAAAATATTTTTATCTCCACATTTTCCTTTGACTTATACCCTAAGGCTCCAGTGTAATTGAGAAGGAGGAAGAATCATGGCTTCCATTCGTTAAGCATCTAGTCTACGCTGAACAATGAGCCAGATGCATAACAACCATGTATGTGTAAGAGAGGTGCAACTGTAATTTCATATGTTTAAAAACAAACAACAACAAAATCCAGGCTCAGAAAACCTGAGGACTTGCCCAAGGCCCCGTAGTCAGTATGTTACAGAACCCAAATCCAAACCCATGTCTGACTTCCTCTTAAGACATGACATTATGTTGCCTCTTGTGTGGTGGGAAAGGGGGAGAGAGACAGAAATAAAAATGTTGTTTTAACGTGGAACGTATCTGAGAACAGAGCTATGGGTGCAGGTATTTACAATAGCAGTGCCAGCGGAAGAAATAATTTCTGACCAATTGCATACTCTGCAGTCCCATCTGAATGTTATGTTGTTTCAACTCCTTTGATGCCTACACCTTAACGCAGTGGTTTCTTCTCTGCCCTCGATGTCTGATGAGGTTGGAAGGACTTGTCACAGCAAGTTCCCTGGCTAGTAGTGCAACAGTCACTCTGTTGCCAGGGTGATCTTGTAAAGTGGGACGAGTGATGCCCAGCCACGGTTGGCTTCAGTCTTCAGAGCAGGGGAAAGTTGTCATTTCTAACCAGCATCTCTCACCCTGTCTCTCTTCTGCTTAAAATCCTCCAAAGGCTGCCCTTGCCAAATCCCCCGCCTCGTGCGACCCCAACCCAACGTCTCAGGCTCACCTCACAGACCCCGCCTCCTCGTATACCAAGTCAAGTGGCCACACCCCACTTCCTGCAATTCCCCCGTATGCCACATTCTTTCATAGCTGTACGCTTCTGCACATATTGTTCCCACTTCCTAGAATACTTCTCTGCCTTTTTCACCTGGAAAGCCTCTACGCAGGCCCTGATTAAAGGTTACTTTTGCCAGGAAGCCTTCCCAGAGTTGGTTGCTCTCTTCACTCTCTGCGCTTAAGGCTACCATGCCACTCAACTCTACTGTAATCATGGCTTGCTGGTATGTCTTTCTCTACAAGACCTGACACCCCACAAGAACAAGGAGGAGGTCTTATTTTTCTATCTGCCCCAGGACCCAAGTTAGCTCTCAGTAGGTGCTCAGCAAGTGTTCACTGAGTGAACAGATAAATGAATAAGTTAAGAAGCTGAATGTATGGCTCTGATTAAATCTAGGACAAGCAAAAGAAAGAAAAGGCGATGAGAAAAGATTTCTTAAAGAGGTAATTAAATGCCTAGAGGTTTCTTTTATCACTAAGAGGACAGAGTCACTGGATGATTAGAGGGGGTTTATCAGGAATTATCACTTAGTAAGCCCTTCCCAGGTGTATCTTGCCACCGAAGGACTTCATCCTCTAATCCTCTCCAGAAGAAGAAAGGCTTTATCACTCATCTCCGATGAGCTCAGGAAAGAATTAAAAACAAAACTGGTAGCTTCTGCCACTTCATCCAGCTACAGTTTCAGCTGTAAAGCTGGGTTTGAGGGAGGCAGAAAATACAGACTTGATTCTCAACACGAATGTGGACAGTGGTTCCTGCAGGGCCCCAGGGAGAGATTAGATTAGGGGAACTCTCCCTAATCTCGAGAGTAGAATAGTGAAACTCATCTCTCAGCGGACAGAGCGGGGTGGAGTAACCAAGACGGGAGAGAGCAGCCCCTTTGGGAAAGCAGCAAGAAATGCAGCCTCGGGCTTCCCTGGTGGCGCAGTGGTTGAAAGTCCGCCTGCCGATGCAGGGGACACGGG